>NC_025997.2:112773736-112849891 GCF_000442705.2 Elaeis guineensis | reverse complement strand
CCCAATCTCATCTCTATCATATGTTGTGACCTATCTGATATGAATCTGCTCGGGATAGTCCCTGTCGTAATAAAAACTTCATCCTACGATGTCACCTGTCATCCTTCTGAGTCTCCTGTCATATGCCCAATCTATCTGTTCTTGGACTCCATCTTGCTCTAAGCTCCCACTAACTCCTGAAGCTCCACCTCGTGCTAAGCTCTCTACCAGGAGATAATATCCTCCATACCTCTTTTTCTTCAACACAACCCTACTGCATGCAAAACCTTCAGGATTCTATCATCAACTCTCTACCTATAGCTGTTGAATCTAATCTGCTTAATAAAATTAGATTACTCCTAAAATTAGGTATATATCAGACTCACCTAATTTCTTCACTGCTCCACATGAGTCTGTAAGTTGATAGTTCCAATATCCTTGATCGTACAACTCGATCTATCGATAGATGAACAATACCCTCACTGCCCTTTAGAAAGTCAAACAGCTCCTCTCTACATAAACATGATGCAAACATGCAGAATCTAAAAATTCACTATAAGAAAGAAGTAGATATCTCATCATGAGATATTAGAAGAATATCATCACTTTTTCTGTATCGCTATCTTAGACCGCCGCTGCAGTAGCCTTTGTCCGATCTCTGAACTGTGGACAATCTCTGACTCGATGTCCCAACTCATCACATCGATAATACCTAATCTTGTTGTAGTTCCTTGACTTGGATCTGGACCACCCAACTTATGATTCTCTGCCCTTTCATCCTCTGCCACCATAATCTTCAGGTGGTACCATCATCTCCGGTCACTGCCATAGTCGAGTCACTACTTGAACTCGAAGCTCGATTTTTTTATCTGAGAATCTTATTCTGAAAAGTGCAGAAATGATCTCATCCATCTTGATGGTGCTCGTCCCCACAAGAAGAGCAGTCACCAAATACTTAAAAGAAGAGAAAGTGATGAAAGTAAGATCAACGTCCTAGTCTTCTCCTCAACCTTCTCACCAATGCTGAGGAGATCAGTGAAGATCTTTTAAAAGTTGCTGAGATGCTCCCACACGCTGTACCCCTCGCTCATCCAAAGCTGGTAGAACTACTTTCAAAGAAAAAAAATATTGATTAGTGATTTCGCCATGTACATCTTCTCGAGCTTTATCCATATCATCATCGAAAAAGTCTCGCTAGCACATGAATCACCACATCATCCATGTTGCCCAGCTATGCAACCCAAGAGGGGGGGGTGAATGGGTTTCTAAAAATTTTAAGCTTAACTAATGACTTATGAAAAATATTCGTCAATAGCTAAATGAATGAGGAGATAAACTTAATTCAAGACTAATTGCCAAAAGCAAGAATGCAAGGAAATAATGAAGAGTTAAAGAGAAGCAATTATGCACACCACAAACAAAAGGATTTATAGTGGTTCGGTGCCAACCTTGCACCTACATCCACTCCCCAAGCTCCTACTTGAGAATTCCAATCCACTAATCTTGTATTCAACCCGAATACAAACGTCGGAAACTCCGACTCTAGCTATCCCAAGCTAGACCACTTATTTTCCGGGTACAAGCCAACCCAATACACTCCGATTCTAGGTTCGGATCAACTTCCCTTGTTTTGGAACCCCTCCAAAACAAAAATAATCACTCAAACTGAGTAAAATAATTTATAGCACAAATAAGTACAAAGAAAGCTCCTTTAATGAGCGAATATAACTTTAAATACACTTTACTCAGAGAAGAAGACCCTTTTGGATTTCTCAAAGTGGTTGGAGACTTGAATGTGCACTTGAGGAGTTGGTGAGCTTGGTTTAAAGGCTTCTTCAAAGCTTTGAATGAACTCTTGATAAGGGCTGAAAAGTTGGCTTGAAAAATCCTTTTTCAAAATTCTCTCTTTTGAATGCTTCTTGAATGCTCTTCAAATCTCTTTCCAATCTCTTTTGTTTCCCACCTTTTGGATCCTTTTATAGCTTTAAGAAATAGAGAAAATATTCTAGGCTGAAAAAGAGCCGTTAGACCACATTAAATGAGCATTAAAAGTACTTAAAACGGGTTAAAAACTAGCCGTTGTGGAGAAATCCCGTCACAGGGGTCGACTCATGGGTCGACTCATGCCTGGGGGTCGACTCATGGGTCGACCTCTGTGGAAAAATATCAGAAAATAAGGTTCTGTGATTTTTGGCCTAAAAACTGCAGGGGTCGACTCATGGGTCGACTCATGCCTTGGGGGTCGACTCATGGGTCGACTCACAGGTTGTGCCAAGCCAAAAAATCTGGCGTGCCAAACAGCTCATGTGCCATGAGTTGACTCATGGGTCGACTCATGAATTTCAAACATGCATATTTTCAAATACAAGTCCAAAAATAATGAAATTTTCGCCAATGGATCACAAATCTTTTGTTCTATCATTTGATACTTCAAATCAGGATTTTGGTAAAATTATGATTTTGCCCTGAAGAGCAATAGTCTTTTTCAAATGAAAATTATTAGTACCCCTTCAACTGTTTTGTAATCATCCAAAATCAATCTAAGGAGCAACAATCTCTCCCTTTTTGATGATGACAAAACACTTGAACAAAAGATCTTATATGAATTCAATGCAATTTCAAATAAGGATGCCATTATAAGTGCATTGCTTGAAAGAAGATTGATTCTTTGGCATGTGATACAAGTGCTCATTTGCATAAATAGTTTGCCCATTGCTTAATGATTTGAAAATTTGCTCATTTGATTATGTGATTTTGGTATTAGAGTAGAAAATTTATTTTTGTTATCAGAGCAAGTTGTATCTTGAAAATTTGCTCATTCTCATTTGATTATTTAGTTTTAGTATCAGAGCAAATTAAATTAAGTGTACCAATGCATGTCTAAGAATTAATTTGTAAAGTATATCAGAGCATGTCAAATTTAAGATGTATCAGAGCAAGTTAAATTTTAAAACATATCAGAGCATGTTAAAGAAGTAATTTTAAAGGTTGCTCATTTGCATTGTACTTAGCAATTTACTCATTGTATTTTTAAGTCATTTAATAATTTTACTTTTGATATTGTTCTTTAATTTCTTCCCAATTCATTCATTTTATTTTCAAGTCTTTTAATAATAATTTTAATAATTTTGCTTTTGATATAATTTTTTTTTTTCTTTAATTTTCCTCCCCTTTTTGACATCATTCAAAGCGATTGTTTAACTCCCCCTCTTTTTTCTGAATAACTGTTTTCTCTTTATGTTTCTTCAAACTTCTTTTTGCTAACTCATTAATGTTTTTGCCTTCTCCTTAATCTGAATACAGCAATCATTAACCAAAATAGTCATAGATTACCATAGATATGAATTATCAACAAAGAGAAGATATATAATCAAGAGATGATTGACATCATTAACAAAGAGTAGATATATAATTAAAAGATGATTAACCATAGTTGTTTCAATACATATTCCATAAAAGTCAACCTAGTTAATATCATTACATGGCCCAAAAGATAGATCCTAGAAAGAACAGATTACTACACTTAGGATCTAGTAAAGCTCATGACTAGATGGATCGGAGTCATCAGAGATAGGGTGGGGAGATGATGGATCTCGACCAAGAGCACGTCCTCTGCCCCGTCTGCCTCTGCACGAGTGGAGGACTGGCACGAGCAGGTGAGCGAGATGAACTAGGAGGCTGAGAACGTTGAGAGGCCAAAGACTGGACTGAAAGAGTGAGTCTAATGGAATCAAGAACGTTCAGTGCTCTTCGAAACAGACTGAAGCAGAGCAGTGAACTGAGTAGATGCATGCTCACTCGAGCCTCTGATCTCTCTCCTCAATAACTCATAACCACCCTCCAATGCACCTCTGAGCCTGCCAGCCTCTGTAGTAAGGTCTGTGACCTCAATAGTGCTCTCCTGTGGCTGAGGATGGGCCAAAGCTAAGACTTGCCCCTGCAAGTCAAGAACTCTCCAGTCAGTCTCAAAATGCTGTCCTCGAGCTGCTGAATCCGAATAAACTGATCTGAGATCAACTGAAATACAGTGGAGATATGGGGTCAAGGTCTGATCAGATGAATCTAATGATGTGGATCGGTGCAAATGAGAAGTGCTCCTGCGAGAAGAGGAAGCCACGCGAGAATCTGCGTGATCATCAGCTATTGAACTCTAGGAGGTGCTCTGTGCTGCTGAACTGGTGTGTCTGACAGAATTGAAGGAACCTCTGGATTGAACAAATGTTGGAGATGTGCCTGGTGGGAGATAGGTTCTTTCAGTTTTTTTCTTCTCTCTCTCCTCAGAATTGTCCATAGTTTTATATGGTAGTGTTGTTGATGGTGTCTAGTGAGAAGCTTAGCGATGCCTCCCCTCAAAACTGACTCCAAACCTCCTGAAAACTAGTATGAGAGCCATACCAAAGGCAGATGTGCCTTGGATCTGTTCAGTGTCTCTCTCATGGCCTCAATCATTAAAGCAGGGAGGTTTAATGGGGTTTGAGTGATTACATGAAATATTATACAATATCTCGGCCAAAAGGAGGTCATGCCTACCACTCCTGGAAGAAAAGCTTTGTCACTAATTGATGTAAGATTCTCATTTCAATTGACAAAATTTTGGCTTCCAATTTATTCAAACTTCCGAGTAGGTTCCTCCTCGAATTAATTGATCCCCTCTTCCTTCACTGGGAGTTCCATGTAAGAATATCCCTCACAGGGCAAATGTAGTATCTCTCCCAAAGTAATAGGATCTAAGCATATATCAACTCCCTTAACAGTAGAAGTTACTGTTCTATTGCCATAGTGTAGATTTTGATAAAATTCTCTAACCAAGTCTACAAATGTAACTTCCTTGAGAGAGCAGTAAAACCCCAACCCTGGTTTTTTATCTTTGTTCCAAAGGAGAAACCTTCTTTTTCAAAGAATCTAAAATCCACATTCTTGCCGATTTCTACCTTCCTATCAGATAGAGGGATTTTGTTAGGGCTAAGGGGAGACTGAGAGGGACCTTGAGCAGACACTGAAGCCGGAATGGGAGCAGTGGAGGACTGAGCAGCTTGCCTTTTCCTGCGGACGCTTTCTTCCAGCTCACGGACTGATTTTCTTCTTTGAGGGAGCTTCATCTTTGGGCCATTCTTACCACAAGAGCAGGCAGGAAGACTCAGAGGATCAAATGGATGAGTAGAAGGAGGGTTACAGAGGATGGAAAGGGATTTTGGCGGAGAGAAGAGACGGTTTTGAGAAGAACGGTAGAGGCTAGGGCACGCTCCAACCGCTTCAACAAGGGAGAAAGATGTGAAAAGCTCCTTTCCCAGGCGGTGATTTAAGGTGGAGAGGAGAAGGGAGAATGTTCTTGGGTTAAATCCTTGGTTTTGGAGAGAAAGAAGATGAGGATGACGGGTCTTGGAGGGAGGAAGACGAAGAGAATAGAGGGTCGGCTCATGAACAGGTTTTAAGATAAAATGGAATGAGCCCGTGGGATGTTGGCCGAAATTACAAGTTTGCCAATGGGTCGACCCTAGGGGGTCGACTCATGAATCACAAAAATTCAGAAAAAATATGAATAAATTCTGAAAAAATTTAAAATTTTGGGAGAAAGAATTTTGCTCAATGACAGGTTGTGAGAATGATAATCTTGAGCTTTTAGGACCAAGAGAGATGATGAAAATTGATCTCAAATCGATTCCTTGGAAATGGAGAAACACTTAGGCATAAGGATCAAGAATTCCTAGATTTCTCCTAATTTCACAGAATCTATCCTCGCTAAGGGCCTTTGTAAAGATATCAGCTAATTGATTTTCAGTGCAAACATATTCAAGAGTTATATCTTTGTTTTGAACATGTTCTCTTATAAAATAATGTCTTATTTCAATATGCTTAGACCTTGAATGTTGAATTGGATTTTTAGTTAGATTTATGGCACTTGTGTTGTCGCATCTTATGGGTGTTTCATTAAGTTTGATTTCAAAGTCTTCGAGTTGTTGCTTAATCCACAAGATTTGAGCACAATAACTTCCGGCTGCAATGTATTCGGCCTCAGCCGTAGACAGTGCTATCGAATTTTGTTTCTTGCTAAACCAGGAGATTAGGTTAACTCCAAGAAATTGGCAAGTTCCACTAGTGCTTTTCTGTCTAATCTACATCCAGCAAAGTCAGCATCTGAATATCCTAATAAATCAATTAGTGAGTCCTTAGAGTATCATAATCCTAGAGTTTGAGTACCATTTAAATATCTAAGGATTCTTTTAACAGCATTCAAGTGAGACTCTTTAGGATTAGATTGATATCTAGCACACAAACAAACACTAAACATGATATCAGGCCTACTTGCAGTTAAATATAATAGAGAGCCAATAATATCTCTATAATATTTTAAGTCTACACATTTACCTTCTTCATCCTTGTCAAGCTTACATGAGGGGCTCATGGGTGTGCCAATTGGTTTGGAGTTCTCCATTCCAAATCTTTTGAGTAATTCCTTGGTGTACTTGCTTTAGATGATGGAGATTCCCTCTTTTGTTTGTTTGATTTAGAGTCCGAGGAAGAAAGTAAGTTCTCCCATCATGCTCATCTCGAACTCCCCCTGCATGAGCTTAGCAAAGTCTTGACAAAGAGATTCATTAGTAGACCCAAAAATTATGTCATCAACATAAATTTGTATTACTAACATATCATTTTGATTTCTTTTAATAAAGAGGGTTGTGTCTACATTACCTCTTGAAAAACCATTATTTAGTAAAAATTTGCTTAGCCTATCATACCAAGCCCTAGGTGCTTGTTTTAATCCATATAAAGCTTTATTTAATTTAAAAACATGATTAGAAAAAGCATGATTTTCAAATCCCGGAGGTTGTTCTACATAGACTTCTTCAGTAATATATCCATTTAAAAATGCACTTTTGACATCCATTTGAAATAATTTGAATTTCATAAAGCAAGCATATGCAAGTAGAAGTCTAATGGCTTCTAATCTAGCAACAGGTGCAAAGGTCTCATCAAAATCAATTCCTTCTTCTTGATTATAATCTTTAGCAACCAATCTTGCTTTATTTCTTATTACATTACCATGTTCATCTAATTTGTTCCTAAAGACCCATTTTGTGCCAATTATTGAATAATTTTTAGGTCTTGATACTAAAGTCCATACATTATTTCTTTCAAATTGATTAAGTTCCTCTTGCATTGCATTAATCCAATTATGATCATTTTCAGCTTCTTCAATAGTTTTTGGTTCAAGATGAGATACAAAAACACAATGATTAAATACATCTCTAAGTGAAGAACGAGTTTTTACCCCATGCATAGGATCACCAATAATTAACTCCTTAGGGTGATTGTGAACATACCTCCATTCCTTGGGTAGGTTATTTGTACCTTGAGGTTGTTCTTGAATTTCTTCACCTCTCTCATCTTGTTTATCTTCTTGTTCCTCGTCCTCTTGAGTTGTTGAATCTTTCAGAGTGATCTCCTTCATTCCTTCTATTAGAAGATTTGCATCATCAACACCCTCATTCTTCCTTGAAGGAAGATCGTTAGATTCATCAAAAACAACATGTATGGACTCCTCTACTACTAAAGTTCTTTTGTTAAAAACTCTAAAAGCTTTACTAGTGGAGGAGTAACCAAGAAAGATTGCTTCATCTGATTTTGCATCAAATTTACCAAGTCTTTCTTTACCGTTATTTAACACAAAACATCGGCAATCAAAAACATGAAAATATG
Source organism: Elaeis guineensis (assembly GCF_000442705.2). Taxonomy (NCBI): domain Eukaryota; kingdom Viridiplantae; phylum Streptophyta; class Magnoliopsida; order Arecales; family Arecaceae; genus Elaeis; species Elaeis guineensis. The sequence goes on along the minus strand of NC_025997.2, from coordinate 112,842,214 downwards.
CAATATTAGGTTTTCTTTCTTTCAAAGTTCATAGGGGGTTTTCTTTAAAATTTATCTAATCAAAGCACGATTTAAAATGTAACATGCTGTGTTAATTGCTTCTGCCCAAAAATATCTTGGAAGGTTGCTTTCACAAAGCATGGTACGGGCCATTTCTTCTAAGGTTCTGTTTTTCCTTTCTACTACCCCATTTTGTTGGGGTGTCCTAGGAGCAGAGAAGTTATGGCCAATTTCATTTTCATCACAAAAGTTTTCAAAGTCTTGATTTTCAAATTCAGTTCCATGATCGCTTCGAATATTTTGAATTGAAAATCCTTTTTCATTAGTGACTTTTCGATAAAATTTAGTGAAAATATGAAAAGTTTCATCTTTGTGTGCTAAAAAGAAAACCCAAGTAAAATGAGAGTAATCATCTATAATTACAAAATCATATCGTTTTCCTCCTAGACTAGTGGTTCTAGTTGGTCCAAATAAGTCCATATGCAAAAGCTCTAAAGGTCTAGAAGTTGAAACAATATTTTTGGATTTAAATGAAACTCTTGTTTGTTTACCTAATTGGCATGCATCATAAATTCTATCCTTTTCAAAATTCAGTTTTAGCAAACCAAGAACTAATTCTTTCTTAATTAATTTTGAAAGAGAATGCATGCTAATGTGTGCAAGTCTGCGATGCCAAAGCCAACTTGTCTCATTAATTTTAGCATTTAAGGATACTAGGCATTGCATGTTTATTTTGACTAAATCATTTAAATCTACCATATAAACATTATCATGTCTATGTCCAATAAATTTAATGCCATCATTAACAGGACTAGTTACAATGCACACAGACGATTCAAAAACAACTTTATATCCTTTATCACAAAATTGACTAATACTTAGTAAATTGTACTTTAAACCATCTACTAACAAAATATTTTCAATGTATTTGGAGGGAGTGATACCAATGTTACCTATACCGATGATCTTTCCATTGCCATTGTCTCCAAAGGTGACCATCCCTCCATCCCTAGCATCAAGCGTGATGAATTATGATTCATCACCAGTCATGTGTCTCAAGCATCCATTGTCAAGATACCATTTCCTGTTTCCTCCTTGGGATGCTAGACACACCTGCAAGCAAAAGTCAAGTTTTTATTTTAGGTACCCAAGCTTTCTTGGGTCCTTTTTGGTTAGTCATAATGGTTCCTTTTGGAACTCATATTTTCTTTATAGTTGATTTTGCAGATTTGTTAGAGAAGCAAGTGTATGATTTATGTCCTACTATACCACATTTAAAACAAGTAATATTGGTAGACTTGTTACTTAAAGAGTTTATATAAATATTTTTCAGATATTTTTATTTCTTCAAGGGGTTATAGCCAAGTCCAGCCTTATCATACACGGCTTTTTGATTATCAAGAATCATATTGAGTTTATTTGAACTCAAGGTGAACTTTTCTACTATTGGTTTTAGCTTGGCGATTTCATTCTTTAAGCTTTGATTTTCTTGAAGCGGGGTGGATTTTTTAATTGAAATATTTTTAATTTATTTCAATAAAGATTGATTTTTCAATTTTAGTTCTTTGTTCTTCATCCCTAGTTTCTTTAATTCATCAACTAAATCATAGAATGCTTCATGTAATTCTTCAAATGTAAAGTCACTAGGGGTTTCGAAAATTACCTCATTTTCGTGTGCCATAAGACACAGGTTGGCTTGTTCGGTTGAGGTTTCCTCATCGGAGCTTGAGTCATCACTCGCACTCCATGTGGCCATTATGGCCTTCTTCTTGAACTTCTTGAGACCTTTCTTCAGTTGTGGGTATTCGGATTTGAAGTATCCCGGCTTCTTGCACTCATAGCAGATAAGGGGTTGGTCTTTCTCTTTTTCTTTGCTTTGTTCCCCTTTTGTGAATGGCCTCTTCCTCATCCCCTGTTTCTTTTTTCTCAAAAATTTCTTAAATCTTCGGGTGATGAGTGCCATCTCTTCATCCTGTTCTTCATCTTCAGTGTCATCAGTTTCTTCATCTGGTGGAGCTGTGGATTTGAGGGCATTGGTTCTTTTCTTTTTGACTTCTTCCTCTTGATGTTGCTTCATGCTTAGCTCATGAGTCATCAAAGATCCAAGAAGCTCTTCTAGAGGTAGAGTGTTCAAGTCCTTGGCTTCTTGGATGGCAGTCACTTTGGCTTCCCAAGTTCTTGGCAAGGACCTGAGAATCTTTCTTACAAGCTCACTGTTAGTATAGGACTTACCAAGACTCTTTAAACCATTAATAATATCAGTAAAGCGAGTAAACATTCCAGTTATGGACTCATCATGCTCCATTTTGAACAATTCATATTTATGCACAAGCATGTTTATTTTAGACTCTTTTACTTGATTGGTTCCCTCATGGGTTACTTCTAACCTATCCCATATTTTTTTAGCAGATGAGCAAGTAGAAATGCGATTAAATTCATTTGCATCAAGAGCACAATAAAGAACATTCATTGCTTTAGCATTTAATTGGGCCATCTTCTTATCAACCTCATCCCATTCTTTCTCGGGTTTGGTTGATTCCTCACCATCTATAATTTTAGTGGGTGTGTGAGGACCGTTCACTATGATACTCCACATATCATAGTCGAGTGCTTGTATGAATATTTTCATCCGAGCTTTCCAATAGGTGTAATTAGACCCATTGAAAAGTGGAGGTCGGTTGGTGGATTGCCCCTCGGCAAGAGAAGTGCCGACGTGGGTTGCCATAGATCTTTGGCTCTTTGATTGTTTAGATCAAAGAAGGGCTAGAGCACCGGGCTCTGATACCACTTGTTGCCCAGCTATGCAACCCAAGAGGGGGGGCGGTGAATTGGGTTTCTAAAAATTTTAAGCTTAACTTATGACTTTTAAAAAATGTTTGGCAATAGCTAAAAGAATATGGAGAGTTAAATTAATTCAGGACTAATGACTAAAAGCAAGAATGCAAGAAAATAATGAAGAGTTAAAGGGAAGCAATTATGCACACCACAAACAAAAGGATTTATAGTGGTTCGGTGCCAACCTTGCACCTACATCCACTCTCCAAGCTCCTACTTGGGAATTTCAATCCACTAATCTTGTATTCAATCCGAATACAAACATTGAAAACTCTGACTCTAGCTATTTCAAGCTAGACCACTTATTTTTCGGGTACAAGTCAACCCAATACACTCTGATTCTAGGTTCGGATCAACCTTCCCTTGTTTTGGAATTTTTCCAAAACAAAAATAATCACTCAAACTGAGTAAAATAATTTATAGCACAAATGAGTATAGAGAAAGCTCCTTTAATGAGCGAATATAACTTTAAATACACTTTACTCAAGAGAAGAAGACCCTTTTCGGATTTCCTCAAAGTGGTTGGAGACTTGAATGTGCACTTGAGGAGTTGGTGAGCTTGGTTTAAAGGCTTCTTCAAAGCTTTGAATGAACTCTTGATTAGGGCTGAAAAGTTGGCTTGAAAAACCCTTTTTCAAAATCTCTCTTTTGAATGCTCTCTTGAATGCTCTTCTTAACTCTTTCAAATCTCCCTTTTTTGTTTCCCACCTTTTGAATCCTTTTATAGCTTTAAGAAATAGAGAAAAACATTTTAGGCTGAAAAAGAGCTGTTAGACCACATTAAATGAGCATTAAAAGCACTTAAAATGGGTTAAAAACTAGCCGTTGCGGAGAAATTCCGTTACAGGGGTCGACTCATGGGTCGACTCATGCCTGGGGGTCGACTCATGGGTCGACCTCTGTGGAAGAACATCAGAGAATCACCAGAAAATAAGGTTCTGTGATTTTTGGCCTAAAAACTGCAGGGGTCGACTCATGGGTCGACTCATGCCTTGGGGGTCGACTCATGGGTCGACTCACAGGTTGTGCCAAGCCAAAAAATCTGCATGCCAAACAGCTCATGTGCCATGAGTTGACTCATGGGTCGACTCATGATTTTCAAACATGCATATCTTTCAAAATACAAGTCCAAAAATAATGAAATTTTCGCCAATGGATCACAAATCTTTTGTTCTACCATTTGATACTATCAAATCAGGGTTTTGGTAAAATTATGATTTTGCCCTTGAAGAGCAAAAAATCTTTTTCAAATGAAAATTATTAATACCCCTTCAACTGCTTTGTAATCATCAAAATCAATCTAGGGAGCAACAGTCTTCTCCTTGGACCTCTAATCCTTTTAACTAATCATCCATGGTGACATACTTACATCTTTTCGGATCTATAAGTATCCATCACCTGACATGGCCCAGAGCCATATCATTGAGCTCAAATTCTGATGATTAAGCTAGATAATCTAAGAGGGTGATTACTCCTTTCTCTATCGAATGGCATAAACTCTATATTATATATATGTATTCCAACTAACTAAGTCTCAATGCCCAAAACACAGAGCTATTGATTTGCTAATGAGATCTCATCCATAGTGAATTAAAGCAAGGAAAGTTAGCTTCGTCAGACCATCCACACATGCTCAAGATTGAGAATACTTATCCACTAGGAAACTATAAAAATCCGATTCCTTTTAGGTGATAGTACTGTTATAGGAATCCTTTTTTTGTTGGCCTCGTTCAATGTATGCCACATGCACTAGTAATATGAGTCCAAAATCTCACTCTAATGACCTAGGTAGGCCATCCTAATCCTTAAGAGACTCTCGTGCAATAACCTTTTGCATAATGAAGTGTCTAGCTTCATTAACCAGTTATGAACATTTACTTTTGAATCAAGCATCCATGACTCAGATCTATCGTACATAACCATCCCGCACCTGAGCCATTTACTTGATCCAATGGACCTTATACATGCAATGATATTATTCAAAAAAATACTAATAATAAACAAAATAATAAATGTATATCCATTAAACTGAGATGTTCAAGTACATATAATTTTTAGGGCATACAGAATTCCAACAAACTCCTATTTATACTAAAGACTATCACTAGTGTACTTAAGACCCATCCCCTCCAAGTGTGTTTGAAACACTCTTTCTGGTAGAGAATTGGTAAAGAGATCAGCCAAATTATTAACTGAAGCTATCTGCAGTACCACAACGTCATCTTGTTGGACTAAATTTCAGATCAGATGATACTTTCACTCGATATGCTTTCCTTTCTTATGGTTTCTTGGTTCCTTACTTTGAGCCACAGCACTACTGTTGTCACAATATATGGCCATTAGATTTTGCATAGCTGGGACAACTCCAAGATCTACCAGGAACTTCCTGAGCTACACAGCTTTCGATGCCGCCACATACTTGGTCTCCATGGTAGAGTCAGCAATACATGATTGCTTCATACTTCTCTATGATATTGCTCCAGCTAATAGAGTAAACACGTAACCAGAGATAGACTTCCTAGCATCTCTATCTAACTAAAAATTAGAGTCTGTATACCCAACGAGCATCAGATCATCTACTCGATAGGTAAGCATATAATCCCTCGTTCTCCTAAGATACTTGAGTATATGCTTTACTATCATCAAAGAGCTGGTTCTGGGTTTGATTGATATCTGCTAACCATGCCAACAGTAAAATAGATATCTGGCCTGGTACATAGCATCGCATATATGAGACTTCTAACAGTCGAAGAATATGGAACTCATCTCATATGCTTTATCTCTTCAGGAGTTTGAGGCTCCTGATCTCTAGATAGAGTCACTCCATGCCTAAAAGCTAGCAAACCTTTTTTGGAGTCCTGCATGATAAACTTGGCCAAGACCTTATCTATGTATGCAGCCTGAGATAAGCCTAATGTCCTATTCTTGTGATTATGCAAGAGTTTAACTCCTTGGACATAATTGACTTCACCCAAGTCCTTCATACTAAACTGTGTCAATAGCCAAATCTTAATGGATGATCATATCCCAACATCATTTCCAATGAGTAAGATATCATCCACATAAAATACTAAGAAAGAGACAGCATCACTATCTAACCTTTTGTATGCACATAGTTCATCCACATTTTGGTTAAAGCCAAAAGATTTGATTACTTCATCAAAATGAATGTTCCATGACCTAGATGTGTGCTTAAGTCCATATATGGACTTCTTAAACTTGCATACCATGTGTTCTTGACCTCTAGCAATGAAACCATCTGGTTGCATCATATATATGCCCTCATCAAGATTGCCATTTAGGAAAGCAGTCTTAACATCCATCTACCATATCTCATAGTCATAATGACAAGCTATGGCTAAGAGGATCCTGATAGATTTAAGCATGACTATCGATGAAAAAGTTTCCTCATAATCGATTCTCTTTTTCTAAGTATAATCTTTAGCTACCAATCTTGCTTTAAAGGTTTCTACCTTTCTATTTACATCTCTTTTTCTTTTGTAGACCCACTTGCACCCTATGGATTTTATCCCTTCAGGTGCTTCTATAATATCCCAGATCTAATTAGAGTACATAGACTCTATCTCTAAATTCATTGCCAGATCCACTGGTCGGCATCAATATCTGATACTGCTTCATCGTAACTAGTGGAATCTAGCATCTGGTCATCAGAAACTACCTCAAATGATTCTCCAACCCACCGATCTGGTGGTCTGTAAATTCTCCCACTACGAGGATTTATGTACACAGTTGGTTGCTATTCCTTAATTGCCTGATCAATCAGAATTGATGACTCGGAGATGTTTGGTTGTATCTCCTCTAAAACTACATCATTAGTAAGCACTATATGGTTCACTAAGTCATCCTCCAAGTATCTAGCATTAGTACTTATTAGCATTTTCTGCTTCTCAAGATGATAAAAGAATTCACCTCAAGTTTCCTTGGGATATCCAATAAAATAATACTTCTCTGACCTTGGTTCCAACTTTCCAACTTTGTCATTCAGCATATAAGCTTGACACCCCCAAATGTGGATATGTTTTAAGCTGAGTTTGCACCCAGTCCACATTTCCCAAGGAGTCCTAGGCACTGACTTGGCTGGAACCAAATTTAGGAGATATGCTGTCATTTCCAATGCATAACCCTAAAAGGACATGGGTAGAGTTGCATGACTCATCATGGATCTCACCATATCCATTAACGTTCTATTTCTCCTTTTTGCTACACCATTTTGCTGGGGTGTACCTAGTGTAGTCAATTGAGAAACAATATCCTATTCTATCAGATAGTCCTTAAACTCACCAAGGAGGTATTCGCCTCCTTGATCAGACCGAAGGGCTTTGATATGTTTACCTGTCTGATGCTCTGCCTCAATCTTAAATTTCTTGAACTTGTCAAAAGAACTAGACTTGCGTTGCATCAGGTACACATATCCTTACCTTGAGTAATCATCAATAAAAGTGATATAATACTCAAAACCTCCTCGAGCTTGTACATTCATAGGACCACACACATCAGTGTGCACCAATTCCAATATCTCACTGGCTCTTTACCCCTTTCCTGAAAATGATCATTTGGTCATTTTTTCTTTTAGACAGGATTCACACTAAGGCCATGGCTCAAGATCTCCTTGACCATCCTTTAAATTCGATTGAGGTTAATATGATCTAAACTCAAATGCCAAAGATATGTCTCGTTGGTGTTTAACATTTTTCTTTTATAAGAAGATGAGCTTACTAATTCTGTAGGGTGCAGTGATGGTGTTATGGGATTAATGTAAAACAAATTATCATGCATGACACTAGAACATATAATTTTTTCATCTCTACTGATGTCAATACAAGAATGGAAATCAACTGAATATCCAGATTCAATTAAGCAAGAAACTGAAATTAAGTTTCACCTAATGTCTGACACATATAAAACATCATTTAATAATAAAATCCCATTACAAAAAGATAAATTAATCTCTCCCACTGCTTCAGCCCATACTTTGGTTCTCGTGCCTACTTGTTGTCCATGCTCACCCTTACTAAGCCTTCTTGTCTTCCTGAACCCCTGTAAAGAGTTACAGACATGGTTAGTGGTACCAAAATCTACAATCCAAGTATTTGTAGAATCAACCACTAAACAAGACTCAATATAAAGGGTCTGAGATGTACCTAACTTGCTCCTGGCAAGGTAATTGGGATAGTTTTGCTTCCAATGCCCCTTTTGTCCACAATGGAAGCACTTCCCCTTGGGCGAATCATCTACACTCCTTTTCCTAGGATTAGGATGCTTTTGTCCCTTACCATGTTGCTGTTTCCCTTTTTTATGAACTTTTTGCCTTCAGGCTTAAGCTCAGAAGAGGTAAATTGGACTAGATGAATACTAGACTTAGGCATCATGATAGCCTCTACCGCTTGGAGTTCCTTCATCAACTCGGGAAGAGTCATATTCATCTTCCTCATATTATAGTTCAACTTGAATTGACTAAAGGACTCCGATAGAGTCTCAGGAACCATATCAATTTGACTCTCTATATCAATATTAGCCCCTAGGATTTTTGCTTCATTGAAATGTGCAATCATCTTGAGCATGTGCTCTCGGACTGACGCACCCTCAGCTATCCTTGTATTCATTATAGCCCTAAGAGTAGCTTGCTTTGCAGGCCTACTCTTATCAATAAATATTTTTGTAAGAGACCGCATAATATCATATGCACTATCCATTTTCTTGTGCTTACTTTGGAGCACGTTAGACATAAAAGCAAGCATGTAACATCTGGCCATTTGATCAGCCTTTTTCCATGCTTTCTCTGCCTCTTTCTCTTCCTCAGAGGAATTTGGTCCGACTTCAAGGGAGGGCTCATACAGGACATACTTGTACTCATCAGCTATGAGAACCATGTCAAAATTCCTTTTTCAGTCCACATAATTTGGCCCAATCAGCTTGTTCTTTTTAAGATAGTTGCCAGTGGACTAAAGGAACCCCCTCCTGACATCTCTAGATATAATAAGCATACATAAATTCATGAGCATAAGAAATAATAAAATCATATGTATTAAAAAAAATATGCATTCATAAATCAATATCATACACACATATTATCAATCTTGAACAGATTACTCATTAACTACTAATAATAATATGTTAGCGTCTCAACCCTCATACAATCATTCCACCGTTGGGTGGCCATGTTGCAGTCTAATTGAGTAAGGTCCCACCTTAGTTAGAATATTATTATCTAGATAATAAATATCTAATAATATTGGAATGCTAAAACTTGGCTTCTCAAATTAATATAAAGTTCTTTATGGAAATTAGTGTAGAGCTCCATCGTCGGATGGCCGCTCTCACCCATTCTAACATAAACTAAGGTATTAATCTGAGTCAAGTATATTACTATCCTTATAAGGTTCGCTTCGAATATCAGAGAAAAACTCCATCATCAAGTGGTTGCTTCCCTTTAATACCTAAAAAGCCATCTGTAATGGATAACTCCAACATCGGCTGGCTGCTTCCACTACTACTTATATGAACCTTAACTTGAGTTCATCCGTTAGAACTTAAATTCGGAGTTACTCGGTTGGCCATTTTCAATATTTCTAACATGAACCAGGAATGGAAGCCTTAGGATTTTATTTAACCCTTCTCCCACTTGAAATTTTATAGTTAGGGTTTTTATAATTATTAATAACCGAATAGTTGAATCTAGGATTTCTCTAAGTATCTTGACCTCATTATTTAATTTTCTGATTTTGAATCTGAGAATAAAATTCTCTCAAAAATAATTAAATAATTATTCGGGTCAGACGAAAATACATCAAATATTTTCAGAAATGGGTGGCTCCTAATATGTAACATATGTTTTCAAGCATAACTAAAAAGGATGCATACCAAACACATAGCATTGCATATGAAAGGGAATAAAAAAAAAAAATTCTGAACAATGGCCGTTTTGCATCTCATGAAAACAGCTTTGCACATTCCGGTGCTAAAAAAAAATTGCAGCCTTTGCCCAACCCATGCAGCTCCCGACAGCCAGACGTCTCTATTGCCTTCAAACCCAAAAAAAAAAAAAAAAAAAAAAGAAAGAAAGAAAGACGCCTGGCATCCAAACCCAAAAGAAAACTGTTTTCTGTTTTCATGAATCCCAGCGACAAAACACAAGGAAGAAAAAGAGAAAAAAAATTGATTTGAATTGTGGAACCTTACATGGTATTTCACGATCACAAACCAACATCTGAAATTCTGTTTTGAAGACTCAATTCCACCCAAAACGAATCAGAATAAAAAAAAGGCAGCCCTGCTCTGTTTTTCGCACAATGAAGAGGAAATAAGAAAAAAACAATCAAAACTTAAAATTGTGGCACCATTAGAGAGCATAAAACTTCTTTGCAACACTGGGCTAGATTAAGAACGCATCTATGCTGATTTAACCACAAAACAGCAACCAAATCAACCCAAAAAAAAGATTAAAATCAGACAGCGCTGCTCTGTTTTTCACACAGAGAAGTAAACACCCGATTCAATCGCACATAGGGTCAAGACGAAAATGTCTATGCTGATTCAAACACAAACAGCAACCAAATTGATCCAATAGGCCACCGGAAAACAAAAATGAAAAAAATAATTCTGGTTTCTGTGAAGAACGTTAACTATGGCATTTTTGCGATTGGTTCAACCCGCTCTGATACCATTGCTAGGAATCAAGATTCCCAATCTACAATGATCAGATGCGCAGCGGAAAACATACAGGATGAAACCAAACAACACAAAACAACCAAAAACAAACTGAAATCAGGTGGAAAAAGGGAATATACAGAAAATGTACTCTGTTTTCTGTGTGGTGGTTGAATCTCTCTGAGTTTTTTCTGGATTTGCTGCTGGAAGGGTTGGTTCGACAATCCAAATTTGAGAAACTTTCTTTGATTATAATTATGATTGTGTTTACCCTATGATTGATTTTGATGATTACAAAATGTTGAGTGATTATGGTACTAATCATGAATGTAGGATTTTCTAGGTGCTTAAAATGAAAATATTATTTGTAATAGAAATTCTCTCAAAAGAATAATGATTAATGGTCAAATGTGGTTTAAATAAGAAGTTTTTGAAAGCTTAAATGCTGTGAAAGATCTTAAAAATCAAGGTGGAAGAAGTTCTCAAAAATTGAAGATAAAAAGCCCCTCAAGCAGATAAATATGCAGAAATTTCAGTTGGCTATCATCCGAGTCGACTCAAATTTTATCTGAGTCGACTCAAGCTGAAACAGTGAAGAAAAATAGTTTTGGCATGCTAGAGTTTTAGCCGGCATGCACTCGAGTCAACTCGACTGTCATCCGAGTCGACTCAAAGGAAAGGACAAAAAATCCGAATAGACACGTAGAAATTCGAGTGGACTCATAGAAATTTGAACAGACCTTCCAGTCGACTCGAATATTCGAGCCGATATTCTTAGAAAAAGATAGAAAGCCAGATTTTTAAGAAAAAAATTCAAGTGGACTCGCAGACAGCTCGAGTCGATTCGAATCTTATCCGAGTCAACTTGAAGTCTAACGGCTAATTCTGCAGAATTGCAGAAGTATATAGAATTGTTTCTAATGACTACTTTTTATTTCTTAATAGCTAGAAATGGCTAATTTGACTTCTAAAAAGGATTTAAAAGCTTCCAAACTTAATAAAGAGACAAGATAAGAGGATTAAAAAGAGGAACACATCAGTTTATGTGAAGACCATTGAATATCCTTGAGAGAAAGAAAAGAAAGAAAAAAAGAAATTAAGTACAAAATTTTGAATGTACTTTCAACAGAAATCTTCTCCAACTTCTTCTACATCCTCTTAAGCTTCCAATAAGAAAAGTTCAAGCCTCAATCAAGCAAACAATCAGTAACTTCTCCGAACTTAAAGAGTTTATTTTTTTATTTTTATTTGTACTAAAATTTTATCTTCTTGTATTTTTGTTTTCTTTACAAATTTTTTTGAGAGAAAGAAATTTGAGGTAAAAGCTCATCCAAGTCTGAAATTGGATATTGTAGATTGATTGGTGAGCCTGTAAAATTAATTGCATTGACTGTGAACTCGAAAAATAATCAGTGTAAGATTTTGGTTGGTGATCTCAAAAAACTAACTAGGTTTGTTTGTGAGTCCGAATAAACAAACGCACTATATTCTAGGGAATTATAGTAAAATTCTCAAGAAGAGCTTGGGGAGTAGACATAAGTGTGAGATTGCATCAAACCATTATAAATTTGTTGTATTTGTATTATGCCTTATTTTATTTATTTTACTTATTTTACTTACATATTTTGCACTAGTTTAATTCTTACATAGCTTCCTTATTTTTTAATTCCATTATTGCATATATCATATACAACACAATCACTAAAATTAATCTTATTAGAAGCACATATTTATTTAAGTTTAATTTAGTTAAAATTTTTAAAAAATCCAATTCATCCCTCCTTTGGATTGCTACTTTTCTAGGTAACAAGTGGTATCAGAGTAGGTGCTCTGTTATTTGTTGTTGACCTAGCAATCTAGAGTTAAAGATTATGACAACCAAAATAAAATTTTTATTTAATGAAGGATATTCTATAGATAGATCTCTACTATTTAATAGATCAAATTATATCTATTAAAAAGTTAGGATAAAAATTTTCATACAAGCACACGATTATAATTTATGAAAAATTATAGTCAATGGCCTACACACACCCAATGCATTAATTGAATATGATAAAGAAAAAATCCAACTAAATGCTAAGGTAATAAATCTACTTTATTGTTCATTAGACATAAATGTATTTAATGCAATTTTTTTATGTATTTCAGCTACATACGTATAGGAGAAATTGAAAAGAACTTATGAGGGAGCAAATCATAAAAAAGAATCAAGTTTTCAAGAAGAAAAGAAAGCTCACTCCAACCTATGCCTCATGGCTCATGAGGATGGAAAGAAAAAGAAGAAGAAGCAACAAAGGAAAAAGAAAGTATTGATTAAGGGGGGCAAGGCATAGAAAAGAAAAATGAGAAATAGGAAGAAGGCATTGCCAATCTTTGCCTCATGTCTCATAATAATGAGGTAAATTTTAAAAATTCTTTTGACTTTATATTTGATGAATTATATGAAGCCTTCAATGATCTAATGGATGAATATAAAAAGTTAAGACTGAAAAATAAGGAGCTCAAAAGTTTAAATATATCTTTATCTGAAGAAAAGAATAAAATTTTGATGGAAAAAGATAACCTATTGAAAGAAAAAAAAATATTAGCTGAAGAGAAAGAAATTCTTTTGAAATATAAAAATCACTAATGAATGAAAATGCTAAATTTAGAAAAGAGATTGAAATATTGAAGCCAATAACTGAAAAGTTCACATTTAGTTATGAAAAGCTTCAATTAATGTTGAAAAGTCAAAAATCTATTTTTCATAAAATCGAAATTAGTTTGAATTCTTTAAGAAAATAAAAAATAGTCAAAAATATATTTTCAAGAGCTTCTTATAAAAATCATTTGATCATTTGCTATAGATGTAACAAAGTAGATCATAAAATTTTAGAATATAATTTTAAAAAAATTGGCCATACTTTGGTAAAATAAATTTGGGTTCCAAAAAGAACCTATGCTCTAACCTCAATAGATCTAAGATGACTTGGGCACCAAAAATTATAAAATAATTTTGCAGGTATGCCAAGCATCTAATGGAATGAAAAAAAAAATCTTCAAGGATGGATGCTTTGGAATGAAAAAAAAGAGATAATGATGTTTGGTAAATGTTAAACTCTTCACACATTATGCCATCAATATATATACTGAAATTATTTAGTTTAAATATTTGATTTTTATGATTTATAATGATCATACTCCATGATTTGAATGATTCAATCATTAATTAATTTGCAATAATTTTACTCTATTGCTTGAATGTAATCATCATGCTCTTTTTATTCTATGTATTGCATTAAGCCTTATGAGCATAAATCCTAATTTTAAATTCAGCAAGTTATCTTAGTCCCCCCATATCATGTTGTCTTGAGAGACTTAAATCTAAATAAAAAAAATTTAATTGGATAACAAATTACTTGCATACTAATATCACAAATCCAACTTTGACATTCTCATAAGAAATGCAATTATTGAAATCCCCTAAGAATTGCATGAACTAAGAACTTCAAGATAAGTCATCTATTTATAAAATATCAAGTGCTTGATATTGTTGATTTGCAATGCATCTTAGCTTGATCTTTAAGGCTTTGAAAATCTCCTAGTTGAACTTAACTCTTAGAGCCATTATCTAGATCTCCTTTGATTTGATCTTACTTGATTTGATCTTGTCCAATTTGATTAGTTCTTGATTTTCCAAATTGATTCAAATATCATTCTTAATCATTGAATTGATTTACTATTGATTCCGATTCAATTTGACTATATTTTCTTTAAATCAAAATTTCTTAAACCATTTTCTACATTAAGGAGTCGACTCATGATTTCAAGAAGAAAAATAATTTTCTGAGGAGTTGACCTCCAGTTTTACTGGAATCGACCCCTCATCAGGAGTCAATTGGAGTTTAACAAGAGTTGACCCTTATATCTGGGATGGGTTTCTCAAGTGAAAATGTGCTAAGGGTCTATCATTCTATTTCTAATTTTCTCGAGCTGTAATTTCTTTCACACCCCTCTTCCATCAAAATTGGACCTTTCTTTTCATTTCCACCCTATCCTTGTGGTCCTTGCTATCCAATGGAACCTTGAAAGTAATTGGCACAAAGGAAGAGAAAATTTTATATAGAAATTTAAAAATTTAGGACTTTTCTAAATCATTGGTTCGTACAAGAAAGAAGGACCAAGCATCAAAATAATCTTCGAGATTCTGGAGCAAGAAAGAATTTTAATTGGATAGAAAATTAAGAGACCAGGCTAAGAAATTTTGTGTTCTTTTGACCTATCCAAACTCAGTTCAAGAATTCTTTGGAAACATAAAGCTTGGAGTTGAAAATTTAAACTCAGAAGTTTGAAGTGTCGGTATTGTGTTGGATGATATAAGATTAACTCGGATACTAAGGATATCTACTGATGGGCTGAAAATTTATCTGCTCCTTGAATTTGCTCACCTATCCTAGATCAGTGAGAGAATTTTATGATTGCATAAAAATGAGACTTAAAAGTCTAGTTTTCAAAGTAAAAGGCATGCAAATTGAGATGGATGTTAATAATATTGGACGCACACTAAGAGCACCTCGGATTGTCTCAAGCAATGATATATTTGAATTTTATGTTTGTTTGAAATGATATCGAGGGTGCTGAGGATATCAATACCAATCAGCTGAGTGCAGAAATGTGACTACTATGACCAACAGGATCTTCTTTATATTAGTCGTGCATCACATTATCCAAAAAAATTCACTTTGCATACTAGCACTCATGCTATAATAGATGTCAAGATTGAGGATCCAATAGTTTAGACAAAAATAGCTCCACCTCCATAGATTGATCATCCAGAGAGCTTAGATCGATTATTTGGTATACTGGATGAGAATACATTTATCGATATAATTTCCATCAGAATCATTCTTTCTATTTGTGCAAAGACTCAAAGGTATACTTCACAAGCACACCTGGTAAGATGAAATCTAATAGAAATACAATCATTGGTCAGAAAGAAGTCAATATGATTGATTCAGGCTATTACTTCAGCGAGGGAGTATATGCATGACTAAGGCCAGCTATTTGGAGATACTAGACCACTCACTCCATCTAGTCAATCTGGACTTTCTTCTTAAAGCTATACCAACCTACTCTCAATCCTAGAACTTTAATAATCCTAGCAATCCATTTTTGCAATCCTTAGGTTTTAGCTTTCATATATCTTGTTGCTTTTTCATGTTTAAAATAATGAAAATTTAGATCACTTTTGTAATCATGTAGTAAATCAATGAAAATATAACTTTTATTAAACTTAATGTATTTGATATGTCTACTTATCTAATGATTATTCTTGTTTGCTTAATTGAATATTTTCCTTGTTTATAAAACTAAAGGGGAGAAATATATATAAGCTAATGTTAAATTTAAATGAATACTTGATCAAATTGAATAAAAGTGCATGATTTGGAAGAAAAAGGGGGAGAACCAATATAAATGAATCTTATGGCATTAACTATTAAACTAGGAGAGAATTAAGTAAATCAAGTTTTCGAGCACTAATTATGAAAAATAGGAGGAGAAAATATTATTTGAGAAATCATCTTGAAAACTTAATAGGATAAATCATTATTAATCTTAGAATAAAAATTATTGATAAATATTTAAACCTTACTCATTGCAAACAATTTAATATATTTTGGAGAAAAAATATTTTTAAATATTTTTTAAAAAAAATTGATGAACTTGTGTATTCTGCTTATTTTGATATACTTGAGCATCTATGTAGTTTTATCCATTTCATATAATTTGATTGTCATCTCTATTAATTTGTTTGGATTTAATTGTTATCAAAAAATGAATTTTATTTTTAAACTTAATAAAAGAAATCATTTTTGATTTATTTTAAAAAATTATTTTTATTTTTAAAAAAGAATTTATTGATAAATATTTGTACTTTGATTTGTGCTATCATGTGCTTTTGATCATTTAACTTGTTCATTTATATTTGTGCTATCATGGCTTAATCTTATCTTTATTTCTAACAATCAATTGATATCAAGCTAAACTTAAATCATATTCTTATGCTTTATCATGATTGATCATTTTTTTTAATTTAAAAACTTACTCTTCTCTAATCATTAAGTGGTATCAAAATTTTTTGAACATTAAAATTGATCTAACATTTAGTTCAAGTGATATCAAATTTTACTTTGAGAGAGTTATTATTGGTATCAAATTTTATTTTTAAATAATTAATATAAATTTGATTATTTTTACAATTGGTATAAAAAAACTTTATCTTAAAATTTTTTTCAAACTTGGTATCAATAGTGTCATTCTTGCCTTATACTTTATTGAGTTATTTTTGGAAAATAATTAAATATTTTATCTCAAATTTATTTTACATTGATATACTCTTGATATGATATCATTTGAGATAAATTTGAAAAACTAATAAACTTGAATGAATTGATACCGCTTAAAGAAAAGAAAAAGATTTTTTTAAAAAAAATATATTATATAACTAATTTTAATGCTCAAAATCCTTAAAAATTGAATAGCTCTATTTCTTTTAAATTTTTAAAGCTCAAAACATATGTCCAACTGCATTTATGAAAATATTTTTGCATTCTTACTTTTGAGAATGAAGAGAAGTGCTATCAAACTAATATTGCTCAAAACTTAATTGATACAAAAATTGGCCAAGCTTGAATTAAATTTGATATATATTTTTAACTCATTTAAAAAAGAGGAGGAAAATTTTGAAATCTATATTGTTTTAAATAGAGAAAAGTTAAATTTGAAAGGGGAGAACTTAAGTCAAATTTGAATGTGTGTATATTTGAATTTGAATTGATTTTATGATTCATCTTAAATTTTTTTCTTGGACTTTTTGATACTTTCAAAAAGGGAGAGAGATATTATGTTGAGTATATGCTTGTTGAGTTTATGTTTGAATTAATTACATGCTCATATGCTTCATATTTAAATTGAGCATATGGGAGAAAGATATGCTTAAGATGTAAGATGCTCATTTGCTTGCTTGAAATATTTATATAAAATGAGTATGTTTGGATATGTGCCATTTTGAATATTGGTATTTAATTTTGGTGTCAAAACTTACAAATTTGCTTGCTTGAAATGTTTATATGAAATGAGTATATTTGGATATGTGCCATCTTGAATATTGATATTTAATTTTGATGTCAAAACTTACAATAAAAATACTTTGATAAATCTTATTAAAACATTCATGAAGTATGTTCTTGTAAGTGTTAACTTATTCACTTCATAATTCATATTCATATTGATAAATTAGTTGAAGCATATTATATTTTATTATGCATGTACTCAAAGTTTTATCATCATTAAAAAGGGAGAGATTGTTGACCTTATAATTAATTTTGATGATCATAAAATATTAAGTGATTATGGTACTAATCATGTGTTCATGAGTGAATGTAGGATTTTCTAAGTGCTTAAAATGAAAAAAATTATTTGTAGAAGAAATTCTCTTAAAAGAATGATGATTAATGGTCAAATGAGATCCAAACAAAAAGTTTTTGGAAATCTAAATGTTGTAAAAAACTTAGAAATCAAAGTAGAAAAAGTTTTTAAAGATTGAAGATTAAAAGCCCCTCAAGCAATAAAATATGTAAAAATTTTTAGTTGACTATCATCCAAGTCGACTCAAATTTTATCCAAATTGACTCAAGCTAAAATAATAAAGAAAAATAGTGTTGGCATGGTAGAGTTTCAACCGGTATGCACTCGAGTCGACTCGAGTGTCATCCGAGTTGACTCAAAAAAAAAGATAGAAAATCCGAATAGACTCACAGAAATTCGAGTAGACTCACAGAAATTCAAGTGGACCTTCGAGTCTACTCGAATATCCAAGCTGAAGTTCTCAAAAAAAAATAGAAAGTTAGATTTTTGAGAAAAAGATTTGAGTGAACTTGCAGATAGCTCGAGTCAACTCAAATCCTATCCAAATCAACTCGATATCTAACGGCTAGTTTTGTAGAATTTCAGAAGTATGCAAAATTATTTCTAACGACAAGTTTTTGCTTTCTAACACCTAAAAATGACTAATTTGACTTCTAAAAAGAATTTAAAAGCTTCCAAACTTAATGAAGAGCCAAAATAAGAGAAATAAAAAGAGGAACACATCAGTTTATATGAGGACCACTGAATATCCTTAAGAGGAAGAAAAGACAGAAATTAAGTACAGAATTTTGAATGTGCTTTCAATAGAAATCTTCTCCAACTTCTTCTACATCCTCTCAAGCTTCAAACAAGAGAAGTTCAAGCCTCAATTAAGCAAACAATTAGCAAATTCTTCTAGCTTAAAGAATTTATTTTTCTATATTTATTTTCATTAAAATTCTATCTTCTTGTATTTTTATTTTCTTTATAAGTTTTTTTGAGAAAAAGAAACGTGGGGTAAAGGTTCATTTAAGTCCAAAATTAGATATTGTAGGTTTAGTTGGTGAGTCCATAAAATCAACTAGATTAATTATGAATTTGAAAAATAATTGATGTAAGATTTTAGTCGGTGATCTCAAAAAAATAACTGGATTTGTTTATGAGCTCGGATAAAACAAACGCACTGTAATCTAGAGGATTATAGTAAAATTTTCAGGGAGAGCTTGGAGAGTGGACGGAGGTGTGAGATTGCATCGAACCATTATAAATTTGTTGCATTTGTGTTGTGTCTTATTTTGTTCATTTTACTTATTTTACTTATTTACTTTGCACTAGTTTAATTCTTACGTAGCTTCATTTATTTTTTAATTCTGCTGATGCATATATCATACACAACACAATCACTGAAATTAATCTTATTAGAAGCACATATTTGCTTAAAATTTAATTTAGCTAAAATTTTTAAAGAACTCAATTCAACCCCCCCTCTTGGGTTGCTACTTTTTTGGACAACAGATTAGCATCCACAGATGCTTGTTCTTCCTCTCAAATCTTCTCTCTTATTCCTCTTCCTCTCTCCTTTCTCACGGTCGTGTGGGCAGCCTTCACATTAGGTTCTCTCCACCTTTTTTTTTTGTTTGTTGACTTCTCTTATTCATAAGAGAAAAACTCTAGCCTTGTATTTATATTAGGGCTTAAAAGAAATAATAATTTATACAAGGCATAAACCCTTTAATGCATAATTTTTGTATCACCATCTAACCCAAAATACAACTGGGTATTTATTAACCAAAATATGAGAAAAGAGTAGGTATTAAGTACCAGCTGGTTTGAGGCTAAAAGAAGGACTTTAGGACATATCAACCCTAGCTCCAAAATGATCAAAATGTTCCTACCATCTCATGACTACATTTTGACCATTTTAACTTTGGCTAATTCTGCTATATAGCCAAAGCTGCACTCTAGCACTAACACTAAATATAATAAAATTGTGTCATATAACACACGACTCTGTCCTTGACCTGCCCGTGAAATGATGAAAGTATCCCTTTATGTAACACCCATAATTAGGACTAGGTCTTTCTCTTGTACTATCTACCCTCTTGATTATATTTTCTCTTTGAACCTCTAATCCTTTTAACTAATCATCCATGGTGACAAACTTACATCCTTTTCGATCTGTAAGTATCCATCACCTGACATGGCCCGAAGCCATATCACTGAGCTTAGATTCTGGTGATTAAGCCAGATAATCTAAGGGGGTGATTACTCCATCCTCTATGGAATGGCATAAACTCTATATTACATATGCATGTTCCAACTAACTAAGTCTCAATATCCAAAATATAGAGTTATTGATCTGCTCATGAGATCTCACCCATAGTGAATTAAAGCAAGAAAAGTTAGCATCATCAGTCCATCCACACATGCTCAAGATTGAGAATACTCATCCACTAGGTAGCTATAAAGATCCTGATTCTTTTTAGGTGATAGTACTATTATAGGAATCCTCTTTATGTTGGCTCCATTCAATGCATGCCATATGCACTAGCAATATGAGCCTGGGATCTCATTTCAATGACCTAGGTAGGCCATCCTAATCCCTAGGAGACTCTCATGCTATAACCTTGCGCATAATGAAGTGTCTAGCTTCATTAACTAGTTATGAATATTTACTTTTGAATCAAGCATCTATGACTCTGACCACCGTATGTAACCACCCCATACTTGAGTCATTTACTTGATCCAATGGATCTTATACATGCAATGATATTATTAAAAAAATACTCATAATAAATAAAATAATAAATATATATCCATTAAACTGAGATGTTTGAGTACATATAATTTTTAGGACATTCAAAATTCCAATAGCAACACCCTGCGTCAGAAAAGCAAACCACAGCAGCGACAACTAGTCTTGGTCTAGTGACTGGTAGTGGCAAATGATGCTGGAAATCAAGAACAAAATATGAAAGAAAATAGAGAAAATCAATAATCAAAATTTTAAGAAATTTTTGGTAGAAATTTTGGCAAAAATTCAAGCTTAGGAACTATAAAAGATCGAGGGAAAGATAATTAAAGGGATTTACCAAGTCTTTGATGAGAATCAATCTGATGTTTGGTGGCCAAAGTAAGATTAAACCATCGATATATCAAGAAGAAAACAAAGAAAAGGGGCAGCCAAATGAAGGTGAACTTCGATGAGAAAAAACTAAGGGATTGAGGCCTTTAAATAGACCACTTTAGAGAAAATTTGAGACCGATTTCAACTTGAAAGCCTTGTCAAATGAGGAGTTCTTGGTCAGAAGAAGGAAGACAACTCCTTCAAAAGTTCCTTCCATGTATTTCCTGCTTCCCACTGTATTTCCAGCACATACAACACATAGACTAGCTTATTTCATTTTGTTTTAAAAATGTTGGGCCAATTTTAAAGATTTGGATATTACAATAATTAATTGAGATGCTACCTCTAATCTTATTCCAATTGTACTCCCTCTTGGTGAAATTAGTGGGAGTATTTAACTCATCGATCAATTACTTATCAAATCATTAAATCAAATCTTTTAAATTATTAGGTTCATAAAATGAGCTAGTTATGGAGATAACTAAATCATAGCCTCCTATTAAGTTGGGTGATAATGGATCCATTAGTCTGATAATCATTGAAGGTTCAAAGATCTAGTGCTTATTTACTATTAGAATTATCATTCATAATATGATAACTCAGTCGTGTCTCTCTGATGGGTGGTTAGGTTGGCCGACTAAAGTCAGGCCTGATCATTTGTTGGTCAGATGGGCTGAGCATGATCATGTTAATGGTTAGACCTAATCAGGACTTTCAGTGGAGTCCCAAGTCTATTAAAATAAAATATGGGGTAAAATTAATTACTAGAAGTTGTTTGGAGAAATAATTGATTAAGAACCTATCCATTGATGCACATGAGTTGGCTGACCAAAGTCGGGCTCGTGTGCAGTCTGTGTGGATTCTAGTACCTGCTAAAAAGTTAGGATAATTTTTTGAATTGAAGGTAGAGGCTACCAATTTATTTAAAATAGTGGGAGGACCTTTAGACTAAAGTTCAAGTCTTTAAACTTAATTAATTCATATACTAATAGGTCTTAATATTTTTTTTTTAGTTATGGCTAGTCATTTATCACTCCATTCATTGTTGGATAGTGAAATACTTATAGGACCAAATTTTGATAATTGATATTGAAAGTTGAGAATAGTTTTCGAATATGAAAGGATCCTATATGTGATTACAGATCTAGCATCTTAAGTATCAACTTTCAATGTAGATGCGACGGTTATAGACACTTATCAAAAGTGGCTCAATGACTGTATGATAGTATGTTGCATAATGAGGGTTGCTATGAGTAATGAATTTAGTTGTGAATTTGATGACGCTCAATCAAAAATAATGCTTCAAATATTTAACAAGTCTTTTGACATACTTGAGGATTTATCCTCAACAGGGCATCGGTCTTCTGAGAGAGGAAAGATAAGTATGGTGTAGTGGTATCGTGCTAGGGCTTCCAAGCCCAATCAAACTAACCAGTCTAAAATAAATTAGAGTCAGGCAGAATACTTCTTTTGCAAGAAGCTGAGGCACTGGAAGAGGAATTGTCCTCTATATTTAGATTCTTTTGATCCAAACAGGCCTAGGAAGAGAAATCAGCAAAAGATTATTGGACAAGATAATTATATGATAACATTTTATAATTTTTCTATCTGTGATACTACTACTTGGGTATTGGATACCGAAAGTCTAATTCATATTTGCAATTAATTACAGAGATTTCAGGTTAGTAAAAAATTTAAAAAGAGCGAACGATTCCTGAATGTTGAAGATGAAAGAGTTGTTCTAGTTCTAGCTATAGAAAAAGTTCAGCTTGTTTCTAATTCAAATATCATTATTTTAGATGATTGTCATTATTGTCCATCTTTCCTTATGAATATTATTTCCATAGACATTTTAGCCAAACATGGTTATAATTTTTCAATAAAGAAAAATTTTTGTGATATCATTATAAATGGTGTCACGATTATGAGTGAATAATTAAAAAATGATATTTATATTTTATCACATCCTATTAGTATAATATACATATCGAATAAACATCCTAGAATAGATAATATCACATATGGCTACCTTTGATATTATAGGCTCGGTCATATAAACAAGAGTAGGATAAACAGATTATCTAAAGAGAAAATTTTCGACATCAATGATTGTGAATCATTTTCAACCTATGAGTCCTGTCTTCTTGGAATGATGACCAAGTCACCATTTATTGAAAAGGATGAATAAGCCAGTGATGTTCTAATTCTAGTATATAGTGATGTATGGGGACCTATGAATATAGGCACCAGAGAAGGATACTATCACTTTATTACATTTACTGATGATCTATCGAGATATGGGTATGTCTACCTTATGACGCATAAGATTGAATCATTTAAAATATTCAAATGATTCCATAGTGAAGTACAAAAATAGACTAAGAAGAGATTTAAAACTCTTCGATCAGATCGATGAGGTGAATATCTTTTCAATAAATTTTTGATATATCTATAAGAGAATAGGATTCTCTCACAATAGACTACTCCTGGGATACTACAATATAATGAAATGTTAGAAAAAAAAATCGAACTCTGTTATACATAGTTCGATTCATAATGGGGTTTGTGAGTCTATCGATTTTTTTTTAGGGTTATGCTTTTAAGATTGCGTGCTATGTTCTGAATAATATTCTGAGCAAATCGATCACAAAAATTTCATATGAGATATGGATGGGCATAGACCGATATCCTTTTACCTTAGGGTTTGAGGTTGTTTGGTTTATATAAAATATTTATAAATTGATAAACTTGAATTTTGATCCGATAAGTGCTTAATAGTAGGGTACCCTAAGGAGTCTAGGACATAATACTTCTACCATGCTGAAGAATAAAAGGTATTTGTCAACAATAGAGCATTCATTTTAGAAAAAAAGTTCCTTATGGAAGGAACTGATGCCACTAAGGTTGAGCTTGATGAAGTTTGACAGGTAGAAGAACTGACACAGATAAGTGAAAATATAGATCAGATTTAATTAAATCAAATCCAAAGCCCATTGTTGAAGTATCTTTAAGGAGATCTGATAAAGTACCACATCGATCGGATAGATACTATAGTTTTTTGGTCTAAGATGGTGATTCTGTTGAACTAAATGAGAACAACAAAGATCTAATCACCTACATGGATGCCATGTAAAGATCTGACTCTGACAAATGGCTTGATGCCATGAAATTCGAGATGGAGTCCATGAAAATCATTGGTGTATAGACACTAGTTGATCCACCCGAAGGAATAAAATTCAAAGGGTATGGATGGATTTTCGAAAAGAAAAAGAGATGTAGATGGGAAGGTGGAGACTTATAAAGCCCATTTGGTTGCCAAGGAATATTGTCAATTTTATAGTATTGACTATGATGGAACATTTTCTCCTGTGGCAATGCTCGCAGAGTTAGAACATGCATTTTGATAAGACTAAAATATATGACTTCATTAGGAACGAAGAAGAACCCTGTATATATAAATAGACTAATGGTTCTGAAGTCATCTTTCTTGTACTGTATGTGGATGACATACTGTTAATGAAAATAACATTCCTGCTTTATAAAGTATAAAGCTGCGGCTATTATCACAGTTCTCCATGAAGATCTATAGGGATAGATCTAAAAGGTTGTTTGGATTGTCCCAATCCACGTACATAGATACCATGCTGAAATGATTCAGTATGAAGAATTTCATGAAAGACTATCTTTCGATAGATCATGAAATTACTCTATCTAAGAAGGATTGTATGACAACTCCATGAGAGAGAGCAAATGAGTAGAATCTCATATGCTTCGATAGTGGGATCTATCATATATGTCATGATATGTACGAGATCTGATATGACACCTCACTAGGAATAGTGAGTAGGTATCAGTCTGATCCAAAAAAAAATTATTGGTAGGTTATAAGAACCATCCTTAAGTATTTGAGAAATACTAAAAGAATCAATTGCTAATCTATAGAGACACTAACTTGAAACTTATAGAATATATTGATTCTAATCTCAGTCAGATCATGATGATGACAAAAGTGTGTCGGATTATATGTTTATTCTAAATAAAAGAACAATCTGCTGGAAAAATTTCAAGCAGTATACTATAGTCGATGCGAGGTGGAGTACACCACGGTATTTAATGCTGCAAAAGAAGAAGTTTGGTTGTGAAAAGTTTATTAATGAGCTTGGAGTGACACCCTCCGTCCATGGTCCAATCCTTGTGTATTGACAACACTGGAGCCATAGCTCAAGCAAATGAATAGTAGTCCCACCAGAAAATCAAACACACTCTGCATCGCTATCATCTTATACGAGAGGTTGTAGATCGAGATGATGTCGAGCTTCAGAAGATTAACGAAAAGCAGAACTTGACTGACCCATTTACTAAAACCCTTAGAACCAAAGAGTTTGATGAACTCAAATGAAAGATGGATATTAAATACTATACCGATTGGCTTTAGTCCAAGTAGAAATTATTAGAAAATATATCCGAAAGCTAATCATTTGAATAATTATGCTCTTTATAATTTATATATGAATTATGAATTAATAAAAGTTATTTGACATAATTCATCACAAGGTATACATTTTTCTTATTAGAACTCTTATGCTGTGATGAAATTCTTAGAACTATATGACAATCGATAAAGAAGGATTTATCGAATAGTTCTTAAATATGTTCGCGATCAAATGATACGTCATTAAGAAATAATAATATTTATCAAGAGTAGGTTGTTGTGTGCCATATAAGTTGGTTATCCTCTTAACCAAGGAGTATGGAGACACTGGTATGGTATACAGATAAGATGTAGGAGTACATCATCACTGAATAAGTGACTCACCTGTAGAGTGTTTTGCTGTCAAGAGCATCTTAGATCTGAGATCACTATGGTGACTTGCAAGCAACTCACTGTATTTTGGTGCTGGACTACCTGAATTTCTAATTCAGTGATGGAAGATTTCTGGACACAGTCAAGTATTTGTGGTAGTTGGTATGTGGACTAAGATGGAATTGATCTCTCCGTATTTTTGGAGTTGATGCATTACTGTATTTCAATTGAGTAAGATGTCGATCAGGACAATCCATATGATGACTAATCCAGGATTGATAGTTAAACCCTAGGTCGTCCTGAGCATTCAGGATCAAAAGGATGCATCATTCAGTAACCATATTCCTAAGTTCTTGAGTGTTGCCTTGCATACATTCGACCTATCTGAACATCAAAAATCATTGTTAGATGGTAAAATTTGAATAGTGCAGGAAGTTATTCTTATGCTACAAGTCTAGTGTTTGAACCAATGAAGTCATGCACAAAAGTCAGACAAAGTAAGAAAAAATTGACCTAAGTCTATATGTTCCATTTGAAAGTATGTGATTTGATTGAACAAAGAGATTAGCTTAATTGAGAATTAAGTTAGAAGTTATATGAGATTAAACAATTGGCTATGTCTAGCTCGCACTGGACATGAGGTTCAGGTTTAATTCTGAGGATGTTAATGATCTGATCAATGATCCAAAGAATTTATGAGAGATTGAATTTATATCCTAATTAATTTTAGATTGGATCTAATTTAATTAAAGCTTAATTGGGTTAAAAATTCTAGTTAGACTTGGACTAGAATCTTAATTAGATTAGGATTGACAGTCCTTTCGAGTTTGGTTCGAATCCAATTTGAATTAAGTTCAAATTGGACTCAGTTTGGACCCAAATTAGATAGGATCCATAGAATCCTAAATACCTAGATTTCTCTCAGTTAGGGGCTGACCAAAGGAGAGATGGAGCTTTGATTTATTTATATTTTTTTATTTTGTGCGCGCGTGAAGGTCATGGGCATGCATAGATTGCTCTCCTTTCTGCATTGGGTTTCTTACTTGGACAAGGTTCAGTTCAAATCAGATTTGAACTTGTGTCCTAACTAATTTAGGACATAACCAGATGAGGCATTAACATCTATTTAAGGGGAGCAAATAACCATCGATTGTGAAGAGTTTTTTTTGTGCGACAAAAACCAAAACAAACCACCGGTGAGAAGAGAGGGTGTGCATGTCTAAGAAAGGGAGGCATCTCTTGATTCTTGGCATAGAGTTTCTAGGCTTTTTCCCTAGGCATGAAGACTCCCTTTTGAGATTGGATCTCAACCCTCCTTGCTTTCCTTCTAAAGATTGATGTGAAGAAGATTATCCTGCTTCCCTATGGAACCTAGCATGCACATGAAGTAGAGAATCTGTACATTCAGATCTCGCGACGCATCAAGCTCAAGAAACCCAAGCATCCCTGGGGATTTTGATCCCTATTCTGCTGCAAATCAAAGTAAAAGTAAATGTTATTTAAGTCTTAGAATAAAAAAATTTTCAGATGCACTCTGGTAATCCTATCAGATTGAAGAATTTTCCCTTCAAGGCAAGAATCCAGCACCTCCCTTTAGCTCTATTTAATGGACCAAGGTTCTTTTCCATTTGCTTATCAATCCCCTCATCAGTATATCAACCCCCAACTCAAAAATTGATGATGCCCATGCTTGTCTTCATTAGACACCACTCATCACTACTGTGGCCAAATGCAGCCTGAAAATTAAAGTAATGACTCTAATCTCTCTATTCCATCATCTTGTTCCTTATATTTTGGTTTCCAACTGGCATTCACTGGAGTTTTTATTAAGAACTTGAATTCAATTTTTTCCCTTTTTTTTTGCATTTTTGATCTTTTTTCCTTTTTTCTCCTAGCCATCTTGCCATCGCCTGCATCTTGTGGCTTTCTAGTGCCACTCTTTTGGTCATGGTCATCAGTGGCTAAAATGTCCTCTTTTCTTCTGGGAGAAATGGAGAACAAGGATCCCCTATTTTGCCATGAAAAAAAAAATCTCTCCTCTCTTTCTCTCTTCCTCTATCTCTTTTCCTACTCTCTCTTCACTTTTTTATTTACTTTCTCTAATTTCTCTATATTTTTTTTCTTGGTACACTACGTGATGACGATGAATGAGAATCCCTTATTATAGTCCGTGCCTGCTGTAGTGGGTTTCATTGGGGATCCATGGGTTATGAGGATAGAGAAAAAAAGAGAAGAGAAAAGAGAAGGCTTAATCATGAAAAAAATTCTGATCTATTTGAAAATTTTTAATTTCATTTTGAACTTCAATTTGATGTAATTAGGTCATTAAATTTTTAAAAAATTTCAACACGAACTCTGGCTATGCATTCTGTCTGCTTGCCATTACAGAAAGGTCATGTGTGCTCATGTGACAGACATACGTGGAAGAAGTAGCTGATATGGACAAAATGTTCTTCCCTTTCTCTCTTATTCATTTGGAATGTGGAATCTGATCATGCCTCCATTCTTGGTGACTCAATACCGGCAACGATTGTGAGAGTGGTGGTTTGTCGGTCAATGAGACCGCAGTGACCGCTCCTCCATTTCCACAATCAAGGTACTTTCTTTAACTTACATTTTATTCTTTCTTAAGGGTAAGGTTTTGCCTTCGTTAATCCATCCATTCTTCCTATTGGCAAATGATCAACTCTACTTGGAACTTACAAGGGCTATACATCAGTAAGAGAGATAGACAGAAGAGTTAGAAGAGATGATATCTAGAAGAGTTGGAAGGTCTTCACATGACTCCCCACTCTCTAGCATGGACTCAACTGGAAGCTCCAAAGCCCCCAATCATTGTAAGTGTAGTCTTGTAGCTAAAATGTGGACTTCATAGACTGATCATAATCCTAAAAGAAAGTTTAGAGATGGTCCTAATTATCATATGAGTGTGATCAGTATCTTGAATTTATTTTTTTAATTTTTATTTATCAAATGTGCTAATATAAATTGTTTAATTATAATATAGTTATTAATTGATGGTAGAATGATTTATATTGTGGATATTTTGCTTAGATTAATCCAAAGATAAAAGGACGAGCCAAAGTAGCTCTACTTGAGAAAAGGGATGAAGTAAGGAACATGAAAGCCAATGTGAGAAGATTGCCTGCTATTGTTGGAAGATATAGAAGAGAAAGTTCTGGTTTAAAAGAATATATGGCAGAACCTAAAAGAGAAACAATTGGTTTGCTAGAAGAGGTAGAGAATTTAAAGAAAGAGGCTAGTGCATCAAAGATGAGACAAGAAGAGTGAAGGTAGAATGTGTAGAGTTGAAGAGAAAGCTTGTAAAGCATGCTGCAAGGAAAAAGCTATATCTGATTATAATCATATTTTTATTCTTTCTACTAATAATGGTGGTCATGTTTTAATTGACTTCCATCTTTGTTATTATGTAATGATTTTGAAAGTGGGGGGACAAGCTCTAGTGTATTGAAGCTTTTGGAAATCATCTTTATAATGAATGTAATGCACTAATGTTATCGAATGTAATGGTTTGTTATTGACTATTTGTATCTCTTGTTTAGTAAATGATGAGCTTGAAATAGGTTTAATGCTTGGCACATGGTCTTATTATATTAAACAAGTAATGCTGAAATGGCACATACATGAAACTAGCAAATATGAAATAGTACATGCATGAAACTTAAGCAAATTTGAATGGATAGCAGGTTTGAATGGCCCCTACTATTAATTAAACAGTGAACTCTATTATTGAAGTTATGTTCTTGAAATATGAAATACTAAGATTTGAAAAATATCTTATGGTACTGTTGTTGAAATAGAATTGATAAGCTAAAATTGCATATGCTCCACCCATTGCTAGTACCCTTGATATAAGTTAAAATGCCACTGCTAATGCCACTGTTATTATAGTTGAAACATAAAGCAGTAGAGAATGCCACTGCTACAGCCACTACTAAGCCATTGTTTGAATAACTAATACACTATTACACGCTATCTAAAATAGGGAAGTCTAGTATGAGTGCAACTTATAAAACTAAACAAGTTGTTAATTATTTTAATAAGTATACTAAGGATCAACTTTGTGATCCTGTGAGCATTACTATTCGACAACTTGCAATGAAACATTCTAAATCCTTTATTGTGCCATTGAGCAAGCTTTAAAGCTGAAACATTAATGCTTCTATGGTATAACCTTGTTTGAATACTCCTTTGCTGCACTTCTATTGCAAGATATTGAAAGAAACAAACAAATTCACCCTCCTTATCCAAAAATATGAAACAAAAATAATTTTAATGTATACTCAGACCTTGTTAGCATGTGATACTCTTGTGCCTTGCTGAACCTCTTTTTGGACTATATATTTGTTCATTGACAAGTTCATGGATATCTTGTTGAACTACTAACCAAACTAAGATTTATATGAATACCTTTTCTTCAGCAGTTGCATACTTTCTTTATCTCATTGAACCACAACTTGGATAAAGCTAATGCCACTGCTAAACCCTAGTTCATAACCCTTACTGAACTTCTTTTGAAAGATATTGAAAGATACCAACAAGTTCTTATTACTGAACATGAAACAAAAATGGAGAAGTTCATGGACAAGTATGTGATACCCTTCTGAAACATTATTAAATAAATCCCCCTAGTGCATTATGAAACTTGGATTATGCTACTGAGATATTACATAATGTAATCCATATGTAACTCAACTTACAAACTTCACAACTCAATACAATCTACCTATAAATCAATTTAAAAATATTATCCGACTCACTGCATTCTGCCTGTAAATTTGCTTAGAAATATTACATAACTCAATGCAATCCACTTATAAATTAGTTTACAAATATTACATAACTCAATTCAATCCATTTATAACTCAATGCAATACATCATTCCATAACTTAGCCACGGTAGAGACAACCACAATGCCTGAAACATTGTAAATAACAAACATTCATATAAACATTACAAAAACTTTGAACATATAAGGCATTGAAAGTTGGAAACATTGTGGCCAAAATATTATGCCAAAGAACAAAGCCTTATGCCACAGGATCAAGTGCACATTCAACTTTTCAAAGCATTAAAAATTACATTGTCTCCACAATAAAACTTTTCCAAGCACATCCAACTGACATTGAGTGAACATTAACATTTAACCCAAAAAAAAAAAAAGCTTGTTTCATGATAGCCAAACATTGCAACTTAATACATTGTTCCCCTCTTACCAACTAAACAAATCTAACATCCACATCAGGCATCTAGAAAACATCAACCTATGCAATTAGGACTCTTTGATTGTTAGCATCCCTATCAATTATAGTTAGAAGCTCACCCCTACAAACCCATTTCAAAAAACAACCATAAAGCTCAAATATAGGCCTGCAACCTGTCAAAAATTCTCTTCTAAAAGCTTCCAAACCAACATACAAGTTTTGAAACTGTAAACCATTAGCAGATCTCTCAGTCTTGATGATTATTGTTGTCCCCTTATTACTTCTTCTGATCTCTTCACAATAGTCATATAGTCTGCCATAATATTTGCTATGAGACTCTCTAATAGTCTCTAAAGCCATTTGTCTGATCCTTCAATATTTAGTCACATTTACATCAACTTCAAATCTTGTCTTAATATCGTGCTTCATTTCTGTAGGCTTGTTACTAGGACAGTCTAAGTTTTTCTTCAAATTCTCTTACAATCCACCTAGCTATCATTTGACTATTCTTACGGCTTCTTATATATTGGATAAGTCTTAATTCGAAATTTACCAATACCTTTCCCATATGAATACCATAAGCTGAATGGATAATCATTAAATGAGCATTTTACCTCTCTCTAGTAGCCTCATTCTTCATGATCGCTGTCGTAGGCGGTCAAAAATAAAAACCAACTGAAACTATATAAATAGAGTTGGGATTGTATCCTTAGAGATCTAAGGCAATTGTGCTTGGAATATAAAATAAGAGAAAATTTAGAATTTTATATGCGCTGAAGTTGTTTAAAAACTTTTAAAACCTAAGTAAATAAAAAAAATTAATTTTAAATTAATGATAGAGGTGATCAAGCAAGAAAGATCTCAAAAATTATGAATCATTCTTTTATAAAACAGATTTAAGTTCATACAAAGATGGCTTGTTATGAATGACCTTTTGAGTATAATATATTTCTATCTGAGTACGGATGTATCTTTCATATCATGACAATCTATTTTTTTTTTGAGCACGTGTCATATCCTATAGATCACGGTATGTCTCTAAAGAAAATAGATTATTTAAATTAATAATTTAATTATTAAAATAAAAGTATAAATATATATTGAAAAAGAAATATATAAAAGATAAAGTAAAAAAAATAAATTTGAGTAATAAAAAAATTTATTTTTTTCTCGAGATGTTGGAGTTTAGCTGCGCATGATATTGAGTCCTCTCGCTTCTAGTATTTTCATCTTCTGAAATTCAAATTTTTTGGTTGAAAGGGTGAAGAAGGAAAGGAAAAAAAAAAAAAAAAAGGTTGATGTTGGAAAAAAAAAAAAAAAAAAAAAAAAAAAAAGAAAAGAAAAGAGAAGAAGAAGAAGAAGAAGAAGAAGAAGAAGAGGAGGAGGAAGGAGAGAGGGATAGAGCGGAGGACGTTGACGGCTTCAGAAAGGATCCGTGGGGCGAGGGGAGAAGGCTTAAGGGTGAGAGGAAAGGGTCATATTCATAGATGAAGGTGGAGGCATGAGGTAGAGTTTGTGAGAATTAATTGATAAGAGTGGGTGGGGCCACGTGAAATAGCGTGAGAGGGGGAATGGCGTGTGCATTAAAAGTGGAAGGAGGTGGGGGCCACGGTTTGACTTTGGGCGTGAAAAGAAGTTTTGGGTGCCTTAGAGTCTGGATGCATGAAATACAAAAAAGAAGGATGTGGGGCCCGGTTTGTGGAGTGTTTTAAAGTGAAGAGCCTTTGAGAAGAGGGCGTGGGGGAATAAGTGGAAAGGAAGTGGGGCCGGGCTCTATGAGACGAGAGTGCGTGGACTTGTTGAGGCGTGAAGGACTTTGCGTGAGGAAAAAGAGTTAAGAGAGAGAGAGAGAGAGCGCGGGGGAGTTGCTTGTGCGTGGCATCCTTTCTTTCCCCTTCTTTCTCTACGCGAGAAATTTCATCTGAAAAATTTTAGGCGGCACAAGAGGATTTGATGTTGTGGCGCCTCCTTCACTTAGGAGTTAAATGATTGGCATGTTGAAGTTTGATTTTTGAATCTTGATGAGTTACTTTTAAGTCATTGATTGTAACTTATTCTTTGAGCTGGTTGTACTTAACCTATTAGTTTTTGAGTATTTCTTTGAATTTGAACCAATTTGAATTTTTATCAGTCCAATCTTTCAATTATCTCTAAAATAGATTAAGAAGCATCAAATTCTCAATAATAATAATCCATTAATAATAAATCAGATGTGTTGGTGCAGAATTCCATCGAAGTCGGAGAAGCTGGAGCTGGGATGACCGCGACCGCCGCCGGGACATGTAAAGAAAGTCTAAACCAGAGTTGGAGGTGCTCCGGCAAGACCCTTCGATGCTCAAGTCAGTACTCTGCTTCAACAGAAATGGAGTGCTCGAGCGAAAATTTTGGCAGAGTTTCGAGACAGAGTTACCAGCTTAGAGAAGAACGTATCTAGGGATTCTTATTTATAGATGGGGGTATAACTGACCGACAGCGATGCCTGCAACCGTCTGGTAGTGGACCGCTCAGAGCCACGTGGACTTTGTTACGGAGAGTAGTGGCGTCAGGGGTCGTTCAGGACCACGTGGAGCTTGTAGCGGAGAGTGGAGTGGTGTCCGTTGTCGGGACTTGCCAGAGAGTGGTGGAGCCGCATGGAATCCGCTGCAGAGTGGAGCAGGATGGCGGCTCTTATCGTGGCTTGTCAGAGAGGGGTGGAGCCGCGTGGAATCTGTTGCAGAGAGTGGAGCAGGGTAGCGGCCCTCGTCATGGCTTGTCAGAGAGTTTGGATTTGTCAGCTGAAGCTCGGCTGGGATATCTGAGGGAGTGGAATGGCTCTCTGTCTCATCGATTCAGGAGAAGCTCGGACATTTTCGAGGTCGCTGACGAGCCTACTGCGGTCGGAGGCCTTGGGTGCTGAGGTTATAGGTGAGAACCATCTGCTGTAGAGATTAGGATGAAGACTTTCGGTTGGCGAAGTCTGATAGGAGCCCAACTGCTAGGGAAGTCCGGTCTCACTAGGAGCCTGGTAGGAGGTCGGCCGGCGATGGACTTCGGATAGCGTTGGAGAGACTCGCCTGCTAGAGGAGTATGGGGGATCCGGGGGCGATCCGCCATTGTAGAAATCCAGCTGTTGGAGCCCGTCCGTTGCGAAAGCTCGTCCGGAATCCATCCACTGTGGGAGCTCGGACGGAGTTCGATTCTTCTGGGAGGTCGAAAGGGGGCCGCTTATTGTTGGAGCTCGATCGAAGATCAATTATCGTAGGAGCTCGGAGTAGTGTCCCGCTGTAGAAGTTCGTCTAGAGCCCACTCGCTACGGAGTAGCTCGACTGGAGTCTACCTGTAACAGGAGTTCGGAAGAAATTTGCTTACAGTAGGTATCTGGGGTAGACGGCCCACTGTATGAGTTCAGAGTAGACCATTTGTAGCAGAAGTTCGGCTCTCGTGGGAGCTCGATCAGGATCCGGGAGGTGGTTGATCACCGTAGAAACTTGGGTGGAGTCTGGTTACTGTAGAAACCTCATTGTCGGGGAAGCTCGGATGCTGATGAAGCCCGGAAGAAGTTTAAAGCAGGGTCGTCCATGGCCGGAAGAAGTCCGGGAGAGACCCAGGGAATGGTTGGCTGCTGTAGGAGGTCGACTGTCAGCGAGGCCCAGGGAGCTTTTAGGGCGGCCCGATAGACGAATGGAGGAACTCATTGTTGGAGAAGTCCGGATGGCCGAGGGAGTTCGGAGAGACGCCACATATAAGGTCGGAAGCCAGAAGAGCCCTGGAGGGATCGGTCTTTATAAACTTCGGTCCGGGGGTACTTTATACCCAACACCAGTCTCTCTACTTCCGAGTTCGGGTTTCGAATGAAGGAAGTACGGAGAAATTCTCACGGTCGGAGCCGCTCTCCTTGATTTTCATACTCAGCGGTCGCCAGATATTTTGACGTTCGACATGCTGGTACTGGAACCTTTTCGGAAAAGGCTTCTTCTTTTTGAAATTTCAGTCGGAACGCAGTCCCAAGTATGGTGCCATAATGGTTTTACTAATTGTCAGCCACCTCTAGCCACCTGTCACGGTGAGTGGGCCATGCGGCGGTCACAGACTGGTTTGAGGAGTCTTGCAGTCATTATTGCACCGGCTCTCATTGCTTATTTAAACCTGCCTCCCCCCTTTGGGGATCTCACTTTATACGGGAGCTTCTTCAGTCTTTTCTTCCTGGCTTTAGGCGTCCGTCGAGTCGTCCTCATCTCTGTACCCTCGTATTCCTCAGACCAGCTTGGGTTAGCCTCAAAGCTTTCTCTGCTTCCGCGGCCCCGTTTGTAGACTACGCTGGTCTTCCTTCGTTGTCGATATGGGCGCAGATGCGGCTCTGATGTTAGCCCAGAGCCTGAAAGCCCGCGAGCGGGAAGACGCTGCAACGTCCGGGTTGGCGAAGAAGGTGAGGGTAGAAGAGACAAATCTGGCCGTGTTTCGCCTTGACGGCCCGGAGCCCGCGCTTATGCCACATCTTCGACCGCGAGGGCTCCCTGGTGCGCATCACCGTGAGGGGAAACCTGACCTCAGGAAGAAGGTCATGCCCGCCGTCACTGTGAGGGGGAACCTGACCTCAGAAAGAAGGTCATGCCCGCCATCACCGTGAGGCAGCGAAAACCATGGTGCGGCAAAGACGACATCTACGCGTACTTCGAAGATAATGCTGGAGTAATTGCCGATCATGTTCGCCGTCATCATGGCGTCTACATGTACTTCGAAGATAATACTGGAGTAATTATCGATCATGCTCGTCGTCATCATGGCGTCTACATGTACTTCGAAGATAATGCTGGAGTAATTGCTGATCCGAAAGGGGGACTGGAAGAAGAAGCCAAGTACTTGAAGTAATTCTCGACGATGGCTGGGATCGGGAGTTCGAAGTCTGATGAAACCGAGCTTCCTTCGAGCTGTTTATTTTATATATATTTTTTTTAAGGCTCTGTAGCATGCACTTTGCCAATGGAATGAGAAGAAAATTTTCCATTATCTCATCCCCTTCTCCTTCTTTTTTGGGCCTTCAAGGCTTTGTAATGTACATTTCACCAATGAAATGAGAATGAAATTGCTTATTACCTTGCCCATTCTGGTATTAACCGATTATTTACCAGACTCCTTTTGGCCTTCATCGTGTTCGATGCCGACGCTATTTGGGGGTTCCCGATCGTTGCAGTGTCGATCTGCCCTTTGGTTTATGACCATGGGTTCTTTCGGGGTCATTTGAGTTTGACGCTTTCTCCCGGTGTGCGAGCTCGGGGGTCCAAACTTCCCGTTACCCTGAAGAGGTCGATTTATCCTTGGCCCATGTCAGGTTCCCTCTTAGCGATTGGGACGAAGTTCCTTATGTCTTTGATGTAGTTTGTTTTTATCCGTCGTAGAAGTAGTTCGTCAGCCTTTCTCTTTTTTCTTCTCCTTTCCCTTTCGTGTTCGAGTGAGGATTTTTCCCCCTGCTCTTAACGGGGTCGTGAAAGCGTAGAGGTATTGCTAAGGAAGCTTTCCTCCCTGTCAATCAACCGAGCCTTTGTTTGCGTCGGGATGAGGTCTTCCTCATGTTCTCGACAGTCGGATTCAGCTCGTGTTAGGATGAGGTTCTCCTCTTGTTCCTAGCAAAGCTGTGGGGGCACATCAGGACCATTGTGAGGGCCTCTCCCCCCATCCGATCTTTTAGGAAGCTGGGCCTTCGACTTTGCTCATGGTAGGATGAGGTTCTCCTCCTGTTCCTAACAAGACTGTGGGGGCACATAAGGACTGTTGTGAGGGCCTCTCCCCCCATCCGATCTTTAGAAAATCGGGCTTTTGACTTTGCTCATGTTAGGATGAGGTTCTCCTCCTGTTCCTAACAAGGCTGTGGGGGCACATAAGGGCCGTTGTGAGGGCCTCTCCCCCCATTCGATCTTTAGGAAATCGGGCCTTCGACTTTGCTCATGTTAGGACGAGGTTCTCCTCCTGCTCCTAACAAGACTGTGGGGGCACATAAGGGCCGTTGTGAGGGTCTCTCCCCCCATCCGATCTTTAGAAAATCAGACCTTCGACTTTGCTCATGCTAGGACGAGGTTCTCCTCCTGCTCCTAACAAGGCTGTGGGGGCACATAAGGGCCGTTGTGAGGGCCTCTCTCCCCATCCGATCTTTAGGAAACTGGGCCTTCGACTTTGCTCATGCTAGGACGAGGTTCTCCTTCTATTCCTAACATGCTTAATTTCGTTTGTATGGGGGAGTTATCTCCCGTCGTTATAAGCTCATACCAAAAGAAAGAATGCACAAGTATGAAGAGAATTTTTATTCAGGGCAAAGTTGTTGGTAATACATTCATAGATTTTTCAAACCCTATAGCCGCGAAAGGTCTACTCCTCGTCGGGGTCCCCCCGAGATGGAGTTGATAATCCCGATCGGAGGCCGATCTTCTGGCTGCTTCTCCCTCCTTGGTGGTTCCGGCTGCGGCAGGGCCCTAGGCCGATCTTCTCTTCTTTTAGGTCGGCGTCGAATGAATCTATCGAGCCGACCCCATCTGATGAACTCCTCGATCTCATCTCGGAGCTGAATACACTCCTCCGTATTGTGGCCGTGGTCATGATGATAGAGGCAGAACTTGTTCGAGTTGCACTTTTCGGAGTGCGAGCGCATCCTCTCCGGCCTTGGGAGCTGCTCCCTAACCTCCATCAGTACTTGAGTTTTCGATGCATTGAGAGGGGCATAGTTGTGGAATCTCCCGGGAGGAGAGCCTCGCCGAACTCGACGGTCTGGGCTTCTCTATTTACGAGCTCGGGGAGGAGTCCGGGCATGCCTGTGCCCGGGAGGAGTTCGAGAGCGTGGCCGAGCTTCACCCGGTCCTCTTTCAACTGTGGGCTTGCTCGAGTCTCCCGCTTGCCGCTCTCTCGCGGTCTCCTCGTCCTTCATCTTGAAGGCTTCCTCTGCTCGGGCATATCCTTCGGCCCGAGCCAGCAAATCGGCAAAATCCCTGGGGTACTTCTTTTCCAAGGAGAACAGAAGGTCGTTCTTCTGAAGGCCGCCTTTCAGAGTGGCCATCGTGATCGATTGGTCCAAGTTCCAGACCTCCAATGCAGCGACGTTGAAACGGTTGATGTAAGCCCAGATGGATTCTCCCTCCCTTTGTTTGATGTTGATGAGGGACTCCAAACCTCTCGGGGACACCGGCTGCTAACAAAATGAGCCGCGAACTGGTGGCTCATCTGATCAAAGGAAAAGATGGTACCCGGCTTCAATGCCGAGTACCAGTTTCTTGCTGCTCTCTTCAGGGTGGATGAAAAAGCTTAGCACAGAATGGCATCTGGTGCATCATGGAGCAGCATCATCATCCGGAAGGCTTCCAGGTGGTCGACCGGGTCTGAGGTCCCATCATAGCTTTTGAATTGGGAGAGCTTGAAGTTTGACGGGATCGGTTCCTGCATGATCATTTGAGAAAAGGGGGGGTCAGTACAGATGTCCTCACCATAAGCAGGGGGAGCATGGCGGAGTTCTTCAATCCGCCGGTTCATCTCTTGGAGCCTTCGATCCAGGAAGTCCTCTCGACTACGGGTCTCGAGGGTCTTTAGGCAGAATGGAGGTAGAGATCCTCCGGAAGTAGAATCGTGATCGGACTGAGGGCTCTCCACCCTCGAATTTGTCTTTTGAGAAAGATGGGGCGACTGGCCCAAGTGGCCCACCCCACCGTCGGATTTTGGAATTCCGATGACGTTCTCTCCAACCGCACCGATGCCTGCGGCTGTTGTTGCTGTTGCATGGCCTGCACCACTTCAGTGAGGCCCCTGACCTGCTGGACCAGTAGGTCGAATTGCTCCACGCCGATCACCGTTGTCGGAGGAGGAGCCTGAAAAATTGGAGGTGAGGCCGGAGCCTGAGATCTGACCGCAGAGGCCGTGGATCGCCTGGTGGATGCTCTGCGAGGAGGCATCAGGTGAAGATCTAGTAGAAGAAGGAGAAGAGAATGTCGGAGAAGATGATCGGAATCAGTCCCGTTGAGCACTCTTTTAAGAACAAGGGTACTGTAAAGACACACGCCGCCCTTCCTCCAGTGCCAATTCTATTGGTGCAGAATTCCATCGAAGTCGGAGAAGCTGGAGCTGGGATGACCGCGGCCGCCGTCGGGACCTGCAAAGAAAGTCTAAACCGGAGTTGGGGGTGCTCCGGCAGGATCCTCCGACGCTCAAGTCAGTACTCTACTTCAACAGAAATGGAGTGCTCGAGCGAAAATTTTGGCAGAGTTTCGAGACAGAGTTACCAGCTTAGAGAAGAATGTATCTGGGGGTCCTTATTTATAGACGGAGGGTATAACTGACCGACAACGATGCTTGCAACCGTCTGGTAGTGGACCGCTCAGAGCCGCGTAGAGTTTGT
Organism: Elaeis guineensis; assembly: GCF_000442705.2. Classification (NCBI taxonomy): domain Eukaryota; kingdom Viridiplantae; phylum Streptophyta; class Magnoliopsida; order Arecales; family Arecaceae; genus Elaeis; species Elaeis guineensis. The sequence continues at coordinate 112,802,815 of NC_025997.2, read as the reverse complement.
TACGGAGAGTAGTGGCGTCAGGGGTCGTTCAGGGCTACGTGGAGCTTGTAGCGGAGAGTGGAGTGGTGTCCGTTGTCGGGACTTGCTAGAGAGTAGTGGAGCCACATGGAATCCGCTGCAGAGTGGAGCAGGATGGCGGCTCTTATCGTGGCTTGTCAGAGAGGGTGGAGCCGCATGGAATCCGTTGCAAAGAGTGGAGCAAGGTAGCGGCCCTCGTCATGGCTTGCCAGGGAGTTCGGATTTGTCAGCTGAAGCTCGGCTGGGATGTCTGAGGGAGCAGAATGGCTCTTTGTCTCATCGATTCAGGAGAAGCTCGGACATTTTTGAGGTCACTGATGAGCCTACTGCGGTCGGAGGCCTTGGGCACTGAGGTTACAGGTGAGAACCATCTGCTGTAGAGACTAGGATGAAGACTTTCGGTTGGCGAAGTCCGATAGGAGCCCAACTGCTAGGGAAGTCTGGTCTCACTGGGAGCTTGGTAGGAGGTCGGCCGGCGATGGACTTCAGATAGCATTGGAGAGACTCGCCTGCTGGAGGAGTATGGGGGATCCGAGGGCGATCGGCCGTTGTAGAAATCCAGCTGCTGGAGTCCGTCCGTTGCGAAAGCTCATCCGAAATCCATCCGCTGTGGGAGCTTGGACGGAGTCCGATTCTCGTGGGAGGCTGAAAGGGGGCCGCTTATTGTTGGAGCTCGATCGAAGATCAATTATCGTAGGAGCTCGGAGTAGTGTCCCACTGTAGAAGTTCATCCGGAGCCCACTCGCTACGGAGTAGCCCGGCTGGAGTCTACCTGTAACAGGAGTTCGAAAGAAATTTGCTTACAGTAGGTATCTGGGGTAGCGGCTTGCTGTAGGAGTTCGGAGTAGATCATTCGTAGTAGAAGTTCGGCTCTCGCGGGAGCTCAATCAGGATCCGAGAGGTGGTTGATCACCGTAGAAACTTGGGTGGAGTCTGGTTACTGTAGAAACCTCATTGTCGGAGAAGCTCGGATGCTGATGAAGCCCGAAAGAAGTTCAAAGCAGGGTCGTCCGTGGCCGGAAGAAGTCCAGGAGAGACCCGGGGAATGGTTGCTGCTATAGGAGGTCGACTGTCAGCGAGGCCCAGGGAGCTTTTAGGGCGGCCCGGTAGACGAATGGAGGAACTCATTGTCGGAGAAGTCCGGACGGTCGAGGGAGTTCGGAGAGGCGCCACATATAAGGTTGGGAGCCGAAAGAGCCCTGGAGGGATCGGTCTTTATAAACTTCGGCCGGGGGGTACTTTATACCCAACAAGATGCTTCTAGTATCCTAATTTAAGTATTTATCACTTCACAAATCTCACATCATATCTCTATGCTACACTATACTTGATCACAGCATGTTTAAAATATTCTATGATGTTGAATGTCATATCTTTACAAAATTTGATATCTTGCATGTCAAGTTTAGGATTAAAATAAATCTACTTCTTCCTCTTTGTAAGCTCAACAACCTCATGCTCGGGACTTGATTTAGGTGCATCAAATTCAAATGAATTATGATAGTCACTATCATACCTGATCTGCTCTTCAATTTTATCGAATGGAGCAGCAATACTTGGTTCTATAATCACACCCACAGATAGTGGATTATTTCTTTGCACTTCATCATCCTTTTTCTTATTCTTATTTCTTTCTTCTTTCATTTTGTCACTCATAGCTATCAACTCTTCATTATCAGTTAATAACTCAACATCTGTATAGTAGCTGTCATCATTTTCTTTCTCTTCACTGTCAATGAATGGGATGTACTCTTCAACATCCGAAGACTCTTTAGTAATCCTTTTATCTCTAGGTCCATCAAGCATTGTTTCTTTTCTCTTGTTTATCATCATTTGCCGATTTTGTTTAGTTCTTACTTTGCTGAATTTGCCTCTCTCTGCCCGCTCACCAATTGCTTTGCTTCTCATTGGTTTCAGGCTTTGATTCTCTAAAATCTATTTAGCAACACTCTTAGTCCTAGGTCTCTCTATGATTGGTTTATTGACGGGTTTTTTATGGTCAACATAAGCATGCAAATACTCTCTTGTATATAATGCAAACTTTATTATTCCTTGAAGCTGAATATCCTCATACACAAGTCTCATTCCTTGATTGTCAATAAGAATAAAAACCCTAAAAAATAATCTTACAACTTTATCCATATATAGCTTCTTCACTGTATCTTGTAACTTATCATAACATAAGCTATTTGTGTCACAGATGTCATAATAAACCATATTCCCTCCAACATATTTACTGCATCTAGTTTTGTTGACAAACTTTCCACCATGATGCACAACAATGGTTACACAATTCATTCTGTAGCATATTAAAAAGAAAACATAAGTCACATAAATAATATTGAGAAAAAAATTATGAGCAACATCAATGAAATAATCATAAAAACTATTTTCAAAATGAAGTAGTTGTTAATAGAAAGCCGATTAACATTTTCTATGAAGCAAGATATATGGTAGCAAGATTCCCTATTTTGCTACAGTAGGGCATACTATCTTGCTATACTTAGCAAAATATCTTGTTGTACTATAGGAGGGCATATCCTTTTTTTCTTGAACAATATATAGCTTGGCAAGAAAGTAGCAGATAAATGATAATGGTTGACAACTTGCATGGGACCACATTCCGCCAAATCCAAAAGATTTAACAAAGCTTTGAGATCACATGGGGACAACTTGGGACCCATTATACTTTATAAAAAAATTTTAATAATTTTTCAGGACCACATACAGACAACATCTTGGGACCACATTCCATTTGCACAAAAAAGTTTCCATAAAGCTTCAAAACCACATACATGCACAATAAAAACAAACTTTTTAGATCACTTTCAACTCAAAATCACTAGTAATATTTCATGCTGAGCCAAATCTTTATTGTTTTTTTTCTGAATTATGAAAAAATCTAAGTCAAACCCTAATATATGAAATCCAAATGTAAGATAAAGAAAATACCTTGGCCACGAAAATGGTGGAGCAGTCACTGCCTTTTTGTCGACCGACAAACCACCACTCTCACAATCGTTATCGATATTGAGTAACCGAGAATGAGAGGAATGATCGGATTCCACATTCTAAATGAATAAGAGGAAAAGAAAAGAACATTTTGTCCACATCAGCCCCTTCTCCCACATATATCTATCATATGAGCATATGTAACCTTTTTGTAACAGCAAGCAAACAGAATGCATGATCAGGGACCACATTAAGATTTTTTGAAAATTTGATAATCTAATTGCATCAAATTAAAATTTAAGATGAAATTAAAAATTTTCAAATAGTTCAAAATTTTTTCATGATTAAGTCAAAAAAAATATGTATATAATATAATATAATATTTTTGACGTGATCCATATGGCCTAGGACTTATTTGCCATGCCTATATAGAATTTTGATAGACGTCTATCTTGATTGTATATCATAGACATCATTAAATATAATTTGCCTCAAACGCTATCACAACTACTTATGTTTTAACTCTCAATAATATTTTTTTTTTTGATCCCTCGAACCTTTGGTTGGGGTGCCTTGTCCTCCAATGAAATTAGAAAATGATTGAATTTCTTTTACAATCTCGACCGTTGGATCGCATCTGGCAAGTACTCCAAACTTTTTTTATTTATGCACCTATAGATGTTGAAGTGGCTATCATACATGAAGCGAAAATTCAGTACAGGGGCAAAATGGTAATTTTAAAATTTTTTCAAAATTACTATTTTACAGTGAAATTATTAATTAATCTCATTAATTAATACTAATTAACCCTATACTAGGATCTAAATATGATACAACAGCATGCATTTAAATTTGAAATTCAAATTTGAAACAGTAAACTTTTTACTGTACTGTGTTCAGAACACATCACCTTTTACGGGTAGTCGATCATCGCAATCTGATTACCATCGGGGGCTCTGATTGTCACATCACAGCCACACCAGTGTCTGACCTCTGCGGATCGTCCACACGAAGCTCCCATCTGATCGGCTCCTCACGAATACTAGTTCGTGATTTCACCCTTTTGATGGCTGATGTTGATCAAACTCCTTCGATCGATGTGTGCTGACTCCTCGGACACTCCGGATTGTCTGCATGATTGGTTGAGAGACTGATGGATCTCTTCCTAAAATTTGATGGACTCACGATACTCGTGGCACACAAATCTCACTTTTCGAACCCTAGGTAGAAACCCTAGGGTACACACCAAAAACCCTGCACCCAATTTTCTTTCTTTTCTTTCTTTTTCTCTCGAAAAGTTTTGGACCTTCACCTCATGCACAAGGCTTCCTCACACCCCACTTTCTTTTTTAGAATTTTTCTACGCACGCCCCAGCTCCCTATCTCTTTTAAAACAGTTCAAAACATGTCTTATCCGCGTGAGAGGATAAAGATAAGTGGTTACACATTTGAATTCAAATCAAATTTGAATTCAAACTAAAATCAACTCATCCCTATCCACTTGGGCATGAGAAGAGAAGGTGCGAGTTTGCTTTGTGCATAGAAAGGTTTCATGAGAAACTCTTTCTCGTGTGAGATGTGGGGCGCTAAAGTGGATAATGTCATGTATGTGCAAGAGATAAGTTATCCATTCAAATTCAAACACGCTTTGAATTTGAATGGCTAACTAATCATCTTTATCCGAATATTGGCGCATAAGAGTGGGCGTGAGAAAGATTTTGTGTGAGAAAAAATTCACGAGAAGTTTCTTCTCGTGAATTCAAATGGATGCAGAGATTTAAGGTGGTGCAGGGATTCAAATTCAAATGGTGGTTTGATCTTAATTGAACCAACCTAATCAAAATAGGTTAAGCACAATTAGACTAAATTAAACCTAACTTAATTAGGCTTAATTAGACTCAATAAAATCCTAATCAAATTAGAAATTGACTAAGCCCAACCCCTGATCAAATCAGGGACCAAACCATCTCGATGATTAGGTCAACTCTTAACCTAATCGGATCAAACCCAACTGAATCTAATTCAATTGGACTTCATCCAAAAATAATTACTCAATCAAATTGAGTTAATTAGTGATCAAATCACTAATAAAATCTCTCATAATTATTGAGTCCAAATTCGATGGGCAATCGGGTATCAAAGTCCATCAATATGAAACCTTGATCGAAGAGTTCAAATTTCAAATTCAAAATTTGAAATTCAAAATTTTGACCCCGGTACCCAAAATGTGTGGAACTCATGATCAGAGAATCCTAATTCTCAATCATAGAGTTCCAGACATATAAGACTCATAATCAGCCATCAGATCAGAAAGGAGCCTCTAATGTGTGTGACCCCGCAGGTTCGAACCTAAGCCGGTAGCACAGGAACCAATTTCTGTACTAATCGAAGTGACCATCTAGCAATGGTACCCGATGACCGGATAGGTCGAATAGTCACAATCGCAATATTCAGAACCTACGTGAATATGGTTACCGTATAATTCATCCCTTTTGACCCCTGTGTTTAGGACGACTCAGGATGAAACTGTCAACCCTGATGAGATCATCTGAATCGTGCTTAACTCAATTAGTCCAGTGACTCCTCACTAGGACTACCCTGGCCAAGGTTTTGCTAAATTAAAACATGACTGTACACAGCTCCTAAACTGGAGTGGTCAATCCCATCTTGATACACGCACCGATAAGTCAAGTACTTGACTACACCCAGCAGCCTTCCGTCACTGAATTAGAAATTCAGGTAGTCCAGTGCCTAAGTGCAGTGAGTTGCTTACAAGTCACCGTGGTGGTCTCAGATCGGAGGGACATTTATACCCATATCCCATCGGAGCAAATCTTGACAGCAGAAATAGCTCCAAAGTCGGTCACGTTCAGTGCAGATGTACCATTACATCTCACCTGTATGCCATACCAGTGTCTCCACACTCCTTGGTTATGAGGACAATCAATCCATATGACACACAACAATCTATGCTCGATAAATATTGTCATCCTTGGTAACAACGTATCATTTGGTCGTGAACAGGTTTAAGGACTAAGTGACAAATCCTCCTTTGTCGAGTCTAAATAGTCCTAAGGACTTCACCACAACATAGGAGTTCATTAGAAGATGAAACATTTGTGATGAAAAAATATCAAAATAACTTTTATTTATTTATAATTCATGTACTAATACAAAAAGAGCACAACTGTCAACAGGCTGACGATTGGCTTTGGGACACTATTCCCAACAATCTTTCACTTGGCCTAAAGTCAATCGGTACAGTATCTAATACCCATCTTCGACTTGTAGTCGTTGAACTCCTTCACCGTAATGGCTTTAGTGAATGAGTCGGCCAGGTTCTCCTTCCCGTCGATCTTCTGAAGGTCGACGTCACCTCGATCCACGATCTCTCGGATGAGATGGTAGCGGCACAGAATATGCTTCGTCCGCTGGTGTGCCTTCGGTTCCTTCACCTGAGCAATGGCTCCAGAGCTGTCACAGTAGAGCAAAACTAGACCAACAAAGGAGGGTGCTACTCCGAGCTCGGTGATAAATTTTTTCAGCCACACCGCTTCTTTGGCAGCATCTGATGCAGCAATATACTCTGCCTCGCATACTGAATCAGCCACAGTATGCTGCTTGAAACTCTTCCAGCAGACAGTCCCACCATTAAGGGTAAAAATAAATCCTGACACACTCTTGCTGTCATCGCGATCAGACTGGAAACTAGAGTCTATAAACCCTATAAGTCTCAAGTCTGATTCACCATATACAAGCCACTGGTCCTTAGTATTTCTTAAATACTTCAGGATGGTTTTAACAACCTTCCAGTGATTCTCCCCTGAATCAGATTGGTATCTACTCACTACCCCTAGTGAGTATGCCACATCTGGTCGTGTACATGTCATGGCGTACATGATAGATCCCACTGCCGAAGCATATGGAATCCTACCCATACGCTCTCTCTCTTGAGGTGTTGTCGGACAATTCCTTTTCGAGAGAGAAATTCCATGGCCTATCGGTAGATAGCCTTTCTTGAAATTCTTCATGCTGAACCTTTTCAATATAGTATCAATGTATGTGGACTGAGATAAGCCAAGCAATCTTTTGGATCTATCCCTATAGATCCTCATCCCTAGGATGTAGGAAGCTTCTCCCAGATCCTTCATGAAGAACTGTGACGATAGCCAAATCTTTATTCTCTGTAATGCAGGGACATCATTCTCGATTAAGAGAATGTCATCCACATACAATACAAGAAATACTACTACTGGACCATTAGCACACTTATAAATGCAGGGCTCTTCTCCGTTCTTAACGAAGCCATACGTTTTGATTGTCCTATCAGAATGTATGTTCCAACTCCGAGATGCCTACTTAAGTCCATAAATGGATCTTTGTAGCTTGCATACCCTAGACTCATCTGTGGATGTGAATCCTTCAGATTGTATCATATACATCTCTTCGTCCAGCTCTCCATTTAGGAAAGCTGTCTTTACATCCATCTGTCAGATTTCATAGTCTAGATGGGCAGTTATCGCAAGCATAATCCGAGTGGATTTGAGCATTGCCACAGCAGAAAATATCTCATCATAGTCTATACAATAACGTTGACGATATATCTTGGCAACCAGACGAACTTTATAGGTCTCCACCTTTCCGTCTGCGCCCCTCTTCCTCTTGAAGACCCACTTACACCTTATGGGTTTCACTCCTTCGGGTGAGTCAACCAATGTCCACACATCATTGACCTTCATGGACTCCATTTTGGATTTCATGGCCTCTAGCCATTTCTCAGAGTCAGATCTCTGTATTGCATCCATGTAGGTGATCGGATCCTCATCATTTTCATCAAGTTCGACAGGATCGCTATCCCGGACCAAGAAACCATAGTATCTGTCCGGTTGATGTGGTACTCTACCAGACCGTCTTAAGGGTGCATAATCAATGGGCTCCGGATCTGATCTAATCAAATTCGGTTCAGGTTCAGTAACATGTGTTGGTTTTTTCACCTGTCGAACTTCGTCAAGTTCGACCTTAGAGGCAACAGTTCCTTCACTAAGGAACTCCTTTTCTAAAAAGATTGCCTTAAGGCTGACAAACACCTTTTGCTCATCAGCAAGGTAGAAATAATACCCTTTGGTCTCTTTTGGGTATCCTATAAAATTACACTTGTCAGACCTAGGTCCAAGCTTGTTTGTAATTAAACGTTTAACATAAGCCGAACACCCCCAAACCTTAAGATGCGAGAGTACTGGCTTACGTCTTATCCATATCTCATATGGCGTTTTGGCTACAGACTTACTCGGAACTCTATTTAGAAGGTAACAAGCCGATTCGAGCGCATATCCTCAGAGGAAGATTGGCAAACCAGCAAACCCCATCATGGATCGAACCATGTCCAATAAGATCCGATTCCTCCTTTCAGACACACCATTATGCTGTGGTGTTCTAGGAGGAGTCCACTGAGAGAGAATCCCATTCTCCCCTAGATATGTCAGAAACTCATTGGAAAGGTATTCACCTCCTCGATCAGATCGAAGAATTTTAATACACTTCCCAGTTTGTTTTTCTACTTCATTTCGGAATAGTTTGAACATTCAAGCGATTCCGACTTATGCTTCATTAAGTAGACATACCCATACCTTGATAGGTCGTCTGTGAAGGTTATGAAGTAGAAATATTTACCTCTTGCACTTGAGCTCATAGGTCCACATACATCAGAATGTACTAGACCCAAGAGTTCACTGGCTCGCTCACCTTTTCCAATAAAAGATGACTTGGTCATCTTTCCAAGAAGATAAGACTCACAGGTTGGAAGTGATTCACAATCACCAAGTTTAAGAATTCCTTCTTGAGCCAACCTATTTATCCTGTTCTTATTGATATGACCTAGCCTACAGTGCCAAAGGTAGACTTCTGACACATTATCTATTCTAGAGCGTTTATCGAAGTTTTGAACCACATTAACAGGCTGTGATAGTAAGTAAATTCTATTATTTAATTGTCCAACAAACATTGTAACACCATTCAAAATGATATTGTAAATATTTTTTTATTAAAAAATCATAACCGTACATGGCTAAAAGGCCTACAGAAATAATATTTAATAAAAAGCTTGGATAATAGTGATATTCACTCAAAATTACATTACGAGAATTGATTACAAGACTCATGATTCCTAAAGCTAGAATTGAAACTTTGCTTCCATCTCGAACGTTCAGGAACCTCTCACCTTCATCAAATCTCCTACTGACCTGCAGACCCTGCATCAAATTACAAATATGATAAGGGCTTCCAGTATCCAATACCCGGCAGTAGTATCACAAATGAAAAAGTTGCAAGGAGTTATCATATAATTATCTTTCTTCTTCTTCGGCCTGTTCGGGTCCAGGGAGGCAATGTATTGAGGACAGTTCCTCTTCTAATGCCCCTGCTTCTTGCAAAAGAAGCACTCCGCCTGGCTCTGGTCGGGCTTGCGCTTCTTGGTCTGACCCTGTGCAACCATCCCAGCATGAGGCTGCACCTTCTTGTTCTTCTTCTTCTTGTTCTTCTTCCCTTTCCCAAAGGGTCGACAACGAGAAGAAGACCCTCCCACTACATTCACCGACTCCTTATGGAGCTGGTGATCCTTCTCAAAGTTCTGCAGCAACCCCAACAACCTGTGGTAGTTTACTGCAGGCTTTGTCATTCGAAAATGAGTAAGGAATGAGAGGAAGGACTTGGGCAAGGAATTAAGGATCGCATCCTTACCGAGCTGCTCGTGCAGAGGAAAACCCAATTTGCTCAGGCGCTCAATCATCTTGATCATATACAGTACATGATCAGTGACTGAGGTCCCATCCCTCATCCGAGCATTGAAAATGGCAAAACTAGTTTTGTGCCTTTCAACATCGTCAGGCATGTCAAAGGAGTCGTTCAACATTTGAAGCATCTCCTGTGGCTGGGCGTTCTCAAATCTGCGGCTGAACTCGTCATTCATTGCTACCAGCATAATACATCGGACGATGGTGCAGTCATTGAGCCACTTCTGGTAAGTATCTCGGATCGCCTTACTAGCGTTCGAAGCTGGCTCCTCAGGTGCTGGATTTGTTACTACATAAAGGATCCGCTCATGCTCAAGGACGATTTTCAATTTTTGATACCAGCTATCGAAATTAGGTCCCATGAGCTTGTCATTATCTAATAATGACCGGAGGGACAGGGTAGTGGCCATAGCTGTATAAAGGAAAACCAGACCTCTATTAGTACATAAATTAATACTAAAGACTTGGACTTTAGTCTAAAGTTTTTTCCAATATTTTTATGAACTGGTAGCCTCAACCTCCAATTCGAGAAATTACTTTAATTCCTTAATGGGTACTAGAATCCACACAGACTACACACGAGCCCAACTTTGGTTGGTCAACCCATGTGCATCTATGGGTAGGTTCTTAACCAGTTGTTTCTCTCAACAACTTCTAGTAATTGATTTTGCCCCAAAACCTAGTAGGCTTTGGCCTCCACTAAAAAGATCTGGTTAGGTCCAACCATTAACATGACTTAATTTGATGAATCAGACCAATAAATGATCAGGCTCGACTTTGGTCGGCCAACCTAACCACCATCAGAAAGACTCAACCAAATTATCATATTATGAATGATAATTCCATTAGCCAATGAGCACCAGGCCTTTGGACCTCCAATGATCATTGAACTAATGGACTCATTATCACTCACTTAATGGGAGGCATTGACTTAGTTATCATGATAACTTAATCATTTTAGAGACCTAATAATTTTTGAGGATTTTATTAAAAGATAGTAGAGAAGAAATCATCCAGCCAATTTCAATCCTCCCACTGACTTCACCAAGTCAGATTAAAAAGAATTTAATTAAAGCTGGCATTAGGAGTACCTAAATCAGTCACACTGATTTACCTAATGACATGGGTGAGCTCTAATCACCAAGTGATCTAATCAAAATCTAACTTACCAGATTGGCCAGGTAAGTGAGATCAGTGGTGGGGATTTGCCATTAACTCGTCAATGATCGAATCAATGCGAGTAGCCCCCGCTTAAGAACCACTGATCAAAACTGCCGAACTTATCTTAGACACCAACCGGTTCATTAGTTTTAATTTTGATCAACTTAGTAAATAGGGCTCCACCGCGTAGCCATGAATTAAGTCCATCTTGGTCGAGTTAAAGACATGGACCCATTCAACTACAACTATTGAAGTTGAGTCTAAAGTATCCTTGACCTAATCTAATTCAACTTTTGATTAGATTTGACCAATTACTCCATTTAGTCCATTTTTTAAGCTAACCTTAGGTCTAACCCAATTATGGACCTAATTCATCTAACCCATTGACCCACAAGTTTATGCAATTGTCTTAGGTCTTAATTCACAATTCTAGACCTACTAGACAACACTTAATTCTTTTAATTAAGTACTTGGGCTGATGGGTCAGGATTTGGCATTTCAAAAATAATTTTTAAATTTTGAAAGATTTTATTTTCTGTTCACCAAATGTGTTGACTCATTTCACAAACGGATCAGCACATTTCATAAACAGCAATCTTATTGCTCATTTCATAACAGAAAATAACTCAAAATAAATCATGAATTTTTTTTTAGATCTAATCTAACATATTTATGATAAATTTTATAATTAAGTCCTTTCGCTGCTTCATCGGCATGGGATATAATTGCATCGGCACCCCTACCGCCATAGGAGACCCCATCGAATGGGAAGAGAGGGTCTTTAAACCTTACTTTTCTCCTATGACCGAACGGCCATAGCAACCAACCTAATTAGATTACTTGCTACTTGGATCAAGTATATCTAAATATACCAATTTTAAAATTTAAATTTTGAATTTCAAATTTGAGATTTCAACCAAATTTCAAATTTTAAATTTTCAATCTTTGAATTTTAAATTTTTGAATTTTAAATTTCAAATTTTAAATTTTGAATTTCAAATTTCAAATTTTAAATTTGAGATTTCAACCAAATTTTAAATTTTGAATTTCTAATCTTTGAATTTTAAATTTTGAATTTTGAATTTCAAATTTCAAATTTCAAATTTCAAATTTTAAATTTAAAATTTCAAACAAATTTTAAATTTCAAAATTCAAAATTCAAATTTTGAATTTCAAATTTGAACTTATAGATTACACCTTAATCTACGCATGCATATGTATATCATATTCTAGAACCATGCTCTGATACCATTTGAAGTGAAAATTCAGTGCAGGGGCAAAATGATAATTTTAAAACTTTTTCAAAATTACTATTTTACAACAAAATTATTAATTAATCTTATTAATTAATACTAATTAATCTTACACTAGGATCTAAATATGATACAACAGCATGCATTTAAATTTGAAATTCAAATTTGAAACAGTAAACTTTTTACTGTACTGTGTTCAGAACACATCACCTTTTGCGGGTAGTCGATCACCGCAATCTGATCACCATCGGGGGTTCTGATCATCATGTTGCAACCACACTAGTGTCTGGCCTCTGCGGATTATCCACACGAAGCTCCCGTCTGATCGGCTCCTCACGAATGCTAGTTCATGATTTCATCCTTTTGATGGCTGATGTTGATTGAACTCCTTCGATCGATGTGTGCCGACTCCTCGGATACTCTAGATTGTCTGCATGATTGGTTGAGAGGCTGATGGATCTCTCCCTAAAATTTGGTGGACTCACGACACTCGTGGCACACAAATCTCACTTCCCGAACCCTAGGTAGAAACCCTAGGGTACACACCAAAAACTCTGCGCCCAATTTTCTTTCTTTTTCTCTCGAAAGGTTTTGGACCTTCACCTCATGCACAAGGCTTCCTCATGCCCCACTTTCTTTCTCAGAATTTTTCTACGCACGCCCCAGCTCCCTATCTCTTTTAAAACAGTTCAAAACGTATCTTATCCGCGTGAGAGGATAAAGACAAGTGGTTACACATTTGAATTCAAATCAAATTTGAATTCAAACTAAAACCAACTCATCTCTATCCACTTGGGCATGAGAAGAAAAGGTGCGAGTCTACTTTGTGCATGGAAAGGTTTCACAAGAAACTCTTTCTTGTGTGAGATGTGGGGCGCTAAAGTGGATAATGTCATGTATGCACAAGAGATAAGTTATCCATTCAAATTCAAACACGCTTTGAATTTGAATGGCTAACTAATCATCTTTATCCGAATATTGACGCATAAGAGTGGGCGTGAGAAGGGCTTTGCATGAGAAAAAATTTATGAGAAGTTTTTTCTCGTGAATTCAAATGGGCGCAGAGATTTAAGGTGGTGCAGGGATTCAAATTAAAATGGTGGTTTGATCTTAATTGAACCAACCTAATCAAAATAGGTTAAGCACAATTAGACTAAATTAAACCCAACTTAATTAGGTTTAATTAGGCTCAATAAAATCCTAATCAAATTAGAAATTGACTAAGCCCAACCCCTGATCAAATCAGGGACCAAACCATCTCGACGATTAGGTCAACTCTTAACCTAATCGGGTCAAACCCAACTGAATCCAATTCAATTGGACTTGATCTAAAAATAATTATTCAATCAAATTGAGTTAATTAGTGATCAAATCACTAATAAAACCTCTCATAATTATTGAGTCCAAATCCGATGGGCAATCGGGTATCAAAGTCCATCAATATGAAACCTTGATCGAAGAGTTCAAATTTCAAATTCAAAATTTGAAATTCAAAATTTTGACCCTGGTACCCAAAATATGTGGAACTCATGATCAGAGAATCATAATTCTCAATCATAGAGTCTCAGACACATAAGACTCATAATCAGCCATCAGATCAGAAAGGAACCTCTAATGTGTGTGACCCCGCAGGTTCGAACCTAAGCCGGTAGCACAGGAACCAATTCCTGTACTAATCGAAGTGACCATCTAGCAATGGTACCCGATGATCGGATAGGTCGAATAGTCGCAATCATAATATTTAGAACCTACGTGAATATGGTTACCGTATAATTCATCCCTTTTGACCCCTGTGTTTAGAATGACTCAGGGTTAAACTGTCAACCCTGATGAGATCATCCGAATCGTGCTCAACTCAATTAGTCCTGTGACTCCTCACTAGGACTACCCTGGCCAAGGTTTTGCTAAATTAAAACATGACTGTACACAGCTCCTAAACTGGAGTGGTCAATCCCATCTTGACACACGCACCGACAAGTCAAGTACTTGACTACACGCAGCAGCCTTCCATCACTGAATTAAAAATTCAGGTAGTCCAGTGCCTAAGTGCAGTGAGTTGCTTGCAGGTCACGTTGGCGGTCTCAGGTCGGAGGGACATTTATACCCATATCCCATCGGAGCAAATCTTGACAGCAGAAATAGCTCTGGAGTCGGTCACGTTCAGTGCAGATGTACCATTACATCTCACCTGTATGCCATACCAGTGTCTCCACACTCCTTGGTTATGAGGACAACCAACCCATATGACACACAACGACCTATGCTTGATAAATGTTGTCGTCCTTGGTAATAACATATCATTTGGTCGCGAACAGGTTTAAGGACTAAGCGACAAATCTTTCTTTGTCGAGTCTAAATAGTCCTAAGGACTTCACCATAACACAGGAGTTCATTAGAAGATGAAACATTTGTGATAAAAAAATATTAAAATAACTTTTATTTATTTATAATTCATGTACTAATACAAAAGGAGCACAACCATCAACAGACTGACGATTGGCTTTGGGACACTATTCCCAACAATACAATCCAACAATGAATTTACATGAAAGAAGGCGAATAATCCTCCAGTGCAAAGATACAACCCCAGCTGTTCAGCTTTCAACGGTCTGTCGCAATTGCTTTCGTTTTGCCGACTACCCCGCTGCTTGGCAGCAGATGATATGTATAATTACACATCAAAGCAATTGCGACGTATCACCACTAAATTATGCAATATCCTCTTTGAAAGTTGTGCGGGCAGATAGAAAAAGAGGTTGGCATACTCGTGCAAGGAGCGATCCAACGGTTGATGTCGCCGAAAAAAGCTCGATCATTCTTTCACGCAAAAAGACACGGCCCAAACCCCTGATAGATAGAGAGCACCCCCGGTGCCGTGCCTGGTTTCTTTCTTTATTGATACACCTGCTCTCGCCCTTCTATATGGGCACCCCAACACCAAATTGTGAAGCGCGAGCGAGAGAGAAGAGAAAAGAGAAGGATGAGTAGGAGTGGGAGTGCGAAGGTGGTGTGCGTGACCAGTGCATCCGGCTACATTGCTTCTTGGCTCGTCAAGCTTCTCCTCCAGCGCGGATATACTGTGCGTGCCACCATCCGTGATCTTGGTCCGTCTCTCTCTGTAATTTTGAGTACTGCTAGTCATGGTTTTATAGCTATTGCTATCCCACTTATCCTCTTTCTTCTTTAGGAGATAGAATTGCACACAAGGTGTGATGGAATGCTCCTATTAGTGTTTCTCATTTCATTGATTCTTTTGCAATAGTTATGGTTATTATGACATCATCGCTGGAGGACTGGAGGATCCTGTCTGCTCAGATTTGTGGAATAATAGCCTTTAACTCTCCTTGTTTGCTTAGATTCGTTTATAGCCCTTAAGCCATGATATGGTCGGATGGATCATTTATCTTGTGTTTCAACTCCAGATTAACGTGGTCGCAATTGTTTCTTTTCAAGTTTTCTTGACTTTGATTTGCATTTTTTTTTTAATTTGTTATATTTTTCCATTAATCGTCATCGGGCACCTTCTGCTAACATTTATCGATTGTCTTTTTGACTTTGGATTTTTGTTGATATTGTCTTGCCTTGTTCTTGACATGTAAAATGATACAGGGGTAGAAATAGTGTGGGAAGTTAAGGTTTTAAGGATAGGTTGGCTGACTCTTGTGAAATTTGCGGTAGGTCCTATCAGAGCACAAAACAGGATTATAGGAGCTTTGGTGCCTTTCAATTTAAAATGGTTACAAGAAATAGAGTCGCGAACATGTAGAGTGGTCTTCTTTTCTTTCTTTTTTGTTTTAAAGAAAAAGGAAACATGCATCAGATGGTCAGGATCAAATTAGCCTAAATTGGAATCATGATTAGATCCGTATGTCAGAGCTCTAATGCATTGCTTAAAGAAAAATAAAGGACGTAGAACATGCAGGAATTTTCTTTTTGCAATAATATGTTCTTTTATAAAACATTATGATCCACTCATTTAGACTGTACGTTTGCTTATTTAAGTGCAAGCTTGTTGTTGGTAATTAGAAGAACAAAAATAAAAAATATCTAGTGTAATGTTAAGTAAACTAACTTTAGTGGCAACATTAGTTGCTTAGAAGGGGGTTGAAGGCACAATGCTTCACTTTATTCTATATAAGAATGCGACATGTAGCTATCCTTTTCGTCATCACTTATCTATATTATTCATCGGTTCTCACTTCTCTAAGGCATATGTAAAACAATCGTGCAATTTTATTTTGGTTTTTCTTCTCTACTTTCATCTTTCACTGCCCTCCATAAATTGGGTTAGATGTTCTCCTCAGTTATTTCATCAATAAAATCTCACTTGTTGTCCCATTGAATCATATGGAGATTCACTTAGGTAAACAACATCCACTCATCTTCTGATATTTGAGGAAGTACTGTCCATGAAATTGTCCATCGTATATTTGGGAACTAGTGTCCAAAAGAGAAAAAATAATCCTAATCATTTTTGTATGGGGCAAAATTTTGAAAATTTTGATAGGATTGTAAATTTTTTCTATTCAAATGTGTTTCATGGATCAAATAAAAAATGAGTGATTTACTATGAACTATCTGTAGTACAAGTCTGAAGCCTACTTACAGCATTTGAATGATATTGGGCTTCTTGCAACAGAGTTCTTCTATTTCAGTTGAGGCAGTTGAGGATGACATTGATTTTGTTAAAACTATAGTAAGTTTAAAGAAGTACTCCTGCTTTTCACTTAAACGATAACACCTTTTGCTGTGCGATGTTTCTTTCAGTCGTTCATAAATATGTCTGTGTCTGTCTTACGCATCGAACAAGAAATTCGGAGTTCTTGTGTTCTTTGTTTACTTCTTTTTCTGTCTCTTATGCCTGAAAATTTCTATTATTCTTATTTTAATGGATCATGGAGAAAAAAGATTATATTTTGGGCATCATCTAATTCTTTTGCAAAATTCTGTCATTGATCCATGTCAAGCACTCATGCCACAACTTATCACCTGAAATTTTGCTAAAAACTAATTTTGGTCTCTCATCTTATATTTCTTATGTCATGTTTATTAGCTGATCCAAAGAAAACCAAGCATTTGCGTGCCTTAGAAGGAGCCAACGAGAGATTGCACTTGTTTAAAGCAAACTTGTTGGACGAAGGCTCTTTCGATTCAGTGGTCGAGGGGTGTGAGGGCGTTTTTCATACAGCATCTCCTTTCTATGAAAATATCACAGATCCACAGATTCATATTATTATCTCTGTTACAAAATAACATTGTTATTATTTTTTTTCCATAGGTTTATATTTTTTCAATAATATACTGTTTAAATTTGCTCCTAACTTATTAATCTTGCAGAACAAAAGCAGTATCATCATAATTTCATCATTTTTTTATGCAATCTTTGCTTGTGTTGAGCTACTATTGGAGTGAATACATTCTTTGTACTGAGTATTGTGACAGCAATCTAGTTAATACCAGTATTTTGAGACTTGACTGGATTGGCCAGGTCTGCCTGTTTGATTGGCCACCTGCTAGCTATGGTGGACCGGACTGAGTTAAAATATGTAACTAGCTGAAACCCATTTGAACCTATGAACTGAGCAGCTTTAACTGTTTAAACCACCAAGTCAGCAACTTAATTTGACTTAGATAGGCTAGGCCGTTTAACCTGAAACTCAATCTTCTGACCTCTCTCTTCATCTCAGTTGAGGCATTGAGAGCTAAAGATCACCAACAGTTGTACAGATTTGGTGATCCTCTTCGCTATTCTTATGCTCTTTGATGAAAGTTGTTGCACTATAGAGGTTGAGGTGGTGGGAATAACAGCTGGTTGATGTAGCGGGACTAAAGGGAGGCAGGGTCACAACTGAGTTGATGCATCAGTTCCAAAGGGAAGTTGAGGAGATCATAGTGAAGCAGTTGAAGTGGAAACATTGGAGTTCTACATATGGGACCAACAGGTTGTTATAGCAATGATTCAGAGGGCGATCTAGTTGGCTTCAAATTCTGATAAGACAACATCTGATTAGGTTAAGGTGACACCAAATGATCGAAGAAGATAGATTTACAGATGTGAGGGGCACAGGGCTTGAATACTGCTTTCCTAAAGATAAACAAAGTAGAAGTAAAGCATGAAGAAAAATAATTCCTCGATGAGTTAAGGATGAATATTCAAAATTTGGAGAAGTATGGAACTAGGGAACCCTCTATGCAAACACATCTAAACTGTCTAGTACAATTCTAATTACTAAATTATCCTCAACCCAGCTATGACTTGTAGACTCTAATCATACAACTAATCCAAAAATATTAAAGATCTAAAGCTCAACCAGCTATGGACTTCTGATATAACTCAAAAAGAAAAAGGAAAAAGGGTACACTCCTTGTTTGCTTGCATCTATTTGTACAGAAACTCATCCTTAGTTTAGGGCTTGTGTTACAGAATTTTTCTTTTTTTTTAATATTCTGATTATTTATTTCTGCTTGAGATTTTTTGTATTTTTGCAACCTAGATTCAAATTCATGCACAGAATCTTCATGCAATAAAATGAGGCTAGCCACCGCCATATGGATTTGTTATGTGTACTGATCTATGTCTATGCCATTCCACATTCTTCACTTGATCCTGCTTTCATATCTGGCCTCTTTATTTGCTTGATGCTGCTTTCATATCAGGCCACTTTATCCCTATAGGATAATAATAGTCCGCATAGATTAACTTTTTGTTTGTGTGCTGAAAAATTTGTCTGACTAATTGAGCATTTCATGCTTACTGCAACAACTTTTGCACTCTATCTTATGTTGTGTTATAATGCAGTAATATATATGGGAGTGGATAACTTTACTACAGATGGACTTCTTGCCTTCTTTTCTTGTTTTCTGTCCAATGTGTCTTGGTGATATTCTTTTTTTCACTGTCCAAAATGATGGCAAGCTATAACTTTTTTAACAGCATTGTCTTTCAATCATACCTTTAGGCTGAGTTAATCAACCCAGCAGTGAAGGGAACACTCAATGTTTTCAGTTCCTGTGTTAAAACTCCTGTTAAAAGGGTGGTGGTAACATCATCTGTGGCTGCTGTTGCATATAATGGAAGACCACTAGCACCTGATGTGGTAGTTGACGAGACATGGTTTTCTAGTGCAGAGGTTTGTAAGCAGGCAAAGTTATGAACTGATAGGTGTATCTTTCTCCTTTGAATCATATTTGGATAGAGACAGCATGGAGGTTGTTTGATCAAACATGGTTGCAACATGAATTCCTTAAGAACATATGCAAGAAAGAAAAATAGAGCTACTCTAATTATTTTTTGTCCTAATCCTTTTTTGCAATATCCCATTCAGAAACTTTTAATTTCCACAGGGCATTCATCATATAACACAACAACATCTTATAAGTGATATCCTCTTCGGCATGTTTTTGAGTCCCATTGTGTATGATTTGTCGGTGTCATAAATCTGAAGTTTTAAAAAACGTGGGATGCATGGATTGTGGATCAAACATGACAGTTGTTGCATGGGTCACTGTATGAAGGGTTGGATATGTGGAATTTGCCAGAAAGAGTAGCTTGGTTTTGGACTGTATGCTCAATCCATTGGCCCTGGCTGGGGGAAGGCTACAGACATAGTGTAGCCCACCTTCTAACATATGGCTTGATCTATCAACAAAAAGAATCAATACAAGCCCATGTTTCCAGTCCCGTATTTAAGTAGCATGTGGGTGCATGTATTTCAATTAACTAATGTAAGAGAAGTATATACATTTATGAATATGTCTAGTTGGCATTCTACTGCCTGGTATTATGTTTAGAGTTGCCAAAATATAAATAATATTTCACTAATATTAGAGGTTTTTTTTAATTTTTTCACCTTGGAAAATGTTCCTTATAAGCATTATATAGTTTAGAGATCAGTAGTTTATTATTATTAGCATGTGACATGCAATTAGCATATATTTTATTGAGAAAAATGATTTACTGAAAACAACTTAAACTTAGGTGTGTTGAGATTCTTTTTTTCCTACGGTATTTCACTTTTTACTGAATCAAAATAGCCTGACTATTGCCAAATTTGATGCCTATATCCATGTTTCCTCAACTTCAATCTAATATAATCATTTAAGTTTTTTGACACACACACACACACACACACACACACACACACACACACACACATATATATATATATATATATATATATATATATATATATATATATTCCCAAAAAAAATATGCAATTGTAGAAAAAAGAAAACTCCCAAATGTTTATGTTTTATAGATGAGTATCTTTGTTAGCATGAGAATATCATGTCCCTGTCAACTATGAGTCCTATCTTTGACTCCTGTATGTATCATGAATTGATGATCAATTGCTGTGAAAATATACATAGTTAAGATTGTTGTGAAGGGGAATGATTATTCTTATCTTCTATTGCATACAGGATGATCATAGTTGCTAATTGTTTATCCCATTATCTCAGAAATGCAGTTGTATACCTGAGGCGTGTTGGTGCAAAAATTCGTCGGCGTCGGATTTGCTGGAGTCGAGAGAGTCGCGGTCGCCACCGGGACCTGCAAAGAAAGTCTAAACTGGAGTTGGGGGTGCTCCGGCAAGACCCTCCGACGCTCAAGTCAGTTCTCTGCCTCAACAAGAATGGAGTGCTCGAACGAAAATTTTTAGCAGAATTTTGAGATAGAGATTAGAGCTTAAGGAATAATATATCTGGGGGTCCCTTTTTATAGGCGGAGGGCATAACAGATTGACAGCGATGTCTGTAGCTGCCTGATAGTGGGCCATTCGGGGCCATGAGGAGTTTGTTACGGAGAGTAGTGGAGTGGAGTCGTGGCCATCACCGTGGCCTGCCACGTAGAGCCTGTTGTAGAGAGTGGGGTGATGTCCGTTGTCGTGACTCGCCAGAGCATGATGAAGCCGCGTGGGATCCGTTACAGGAAGTGGAGCAGAGTCATGGCCATTACTGTGGCCTGCCAGGGAGTCCAAGCCTGTCGGCCGAAGCTCGGTTGGGGTGTTTGGTGGAGAGAGGTGGTTCTCCATCTAAGAGAAGCTCGGATGTTGCTGGCGAGCCTTCTACCATTGGGTGCCTTGGGCGCTAGTGCTGCAGGCGAAGGTCATCTGCTGTAGAAGCTCGGTCAGGGGCTTTCTGTGGATGATGTTCGATTTCATGCAGAATCCGACAGAAGGTCGACCGGCAGTGGATGTCAGATGGCGTTGGAGAGGTTCACCCGCTGGAGGGGTCCAGCTGCTGGAGTCCGTGTGTCGCAGGAGTTCGTCCAAAATCTGTCCACTACAGAAGTTCGGTCGGAGTTCGGTTCCCGTAGAAGTCCGGATGGGGACATTTGTCGAGGAAGCTCGGTCAAAGCCTGCCTGCAATAGAAGTTCGGAGAAAATTCGTTCACAATAGAAGCTCAGGTGGAGGCTTACAGTAGAAATCTGACGTGGACCACTCGTAGTAGAAATTCGAAGTAGACCGCTTGTTGTGGCAGCTCGGAGTAGACCGCTTGTAGTAGAAGTTCGAAGTAGACCGCTTGTAGTAGAAGTTTGGAGTAGATCGCTTGTGGTGGGGGCTCGGAGTCCGATCCTTGTCAGAATTCGGATGAGACCTATCTGCAATAGGAGCTCAGGGCTGAAGTCCGGCTCCTGTAGGAGCTCGGACGAAGTCTACCTGCAGTAGGAGTTCGGGGAAGGAGTCCGGCTCCCATAGGAGCTCGGACGAAGTCCGGAAGGCGGTCGACCATCGTAGAAACTTGGATGGAGTCTGTCCGTCGTAAAGATCTGCTGTTGGAAAAGTTCGGCCACTGACGAACTGATGAAGTTCTGGAAAAAATTCGGATTGGAGTCGATCAAATCCTGTTGGAAAAAAATCTAGAAGAGGTCCGGAGAACGGTTGACCCTTGTAGGAGGTCGACCGATAGTAGAATCCCGAGAGCATTTGGAGCAGCCTGATAGATGATTGAAGAATCTCATCGTTGGAGAAGTCCGGGAGATGCGACAGGGGTTCGTCCGTCGGGGGAACCCGATCGACACCTGCGGAAGAAGCTGTGGGAGTTTATCCGTCAGCAGAACTTGGGAATGTTGCGGAAGCTCAACCGTCGGAGAGGTTTGGAAATATGTCGCCCAAGGTCGGACGCCAGCATAATCCCGGGAGGGTCACTCCCGACCCGAACTTCGGCTGGGGGGGTATTTTATACCCAACACCAGTCCCCCTACTTCCGAGTTTGAGCTTTGAATGAAGAAAGTATAGAGAAGTTTTTACAGCCGAAGTTGCCCCCTTGAATTCTGCGCACGACCGCCCTCAGAAATCCTGACATTTAATGTGTGCGTGCCGGAGTCTTTTCAAATCGGGGCGATCTGAAGAGACTTTTCAGAATTTCTGCTGGAGTATTGCTCTAGATACGGTGCAATAATGGCCTTGCCAGCTGTCAGCCGCTTTTAGCCACCTGCTGTGACGAGTGGGACACGTGGCGAACATGGGTCGGCCTGGGGAGATCCGCGATCATTATAGCGCCGGATCCCAGGATCTATTTAAACCCGCCCTTCTGCCTTCAGGAGTTTCATTCTGCCTGAAAGTCCTGTTGGTGCCCGCCTTCTCTCCGAGAGCTCTGATCTTCCTTGCCGTCCGTTTTGGCCCTAGGTGTTCTTCGAGTCATCCCTGTCCCTGCACCTCTGCATCCTTCGGAGCGACTTAGGTTAGTTCTGAAACTTTCGTTCCTTCTCTTGCCATCTAGGTTCTCCTTCTTCTCCATTTTTCTTCTGCCGCATTCCACTTGTTTGGTCCCCCACGAACCCTTCGCCTCTTATTTCGCCTGATCTCTCCGAAATTTTTAGGGTTCTTGCTTGAAATATCTTCTGGCACCTCTGCCTCTAGCGGTTCTAGGAGTTCATCTGCCTCAGTCCCTCAGAACCCTCATACTGTAGATGAACCCATATCTAGGGCTGGGCTTCATCCGATTTTTACGTCGGATGCCATTCCCTGTTCTCTGACTCCGGATGAACTTCTTGTAGGAACCATATCTAAGGTTTCAGGGTTAGATCTTGAAACTTTTTCAAGATCATACAGCGAAAGACTAAAATAAATTAAAATTTATTTTCTAAAATCAGAAAATCTCTAGATGTTGCCCAGCTATGCAACCCAAGAGGGGGGGGGGGTGAATTGGATTTCTAAAAAATTTTAGGCTTAACTAATGACTTATGAGAAATGTTTGACAAAGCTGAATAGATAGAGTGAGTAGAATTAATTCAAGGCTAATAGCAAGAGCAAGAATGCAAGAAAATAATGAAGTGATAAAGAAGAGCAATTAGACACACACCAAACAAAAGGATTTATAGTGGTTCGGTGCCAACCTTGCACCTACATCCACTCCCCAAGCTCCTACTTGGGAATTTCAATCCACTAATCTTGTATTCAACCCGAATACAAACATCAAAAACTTCGACTCTAGCTATTCCAAGCTAGACCACTTATTTTTCGGGTACAAGCCAACCCAATACACTCCGATTCTAGGTTCGGATCTACCTTTTCTTGTTTTGGAACCCCTCCAAAACAAAACCAATCACTCAAACTGAGTATAACAATTTACAGCACAATTAAGCACAAAGAAAGCTCCTTCAATGAGCAAATATAACTTTAAATACACTTTACTTAAGAGAAGAAGACCCTTTTTGGATTTTCTCAAGGTGGATGGAGACTTGAATGTGCACTTGAGGAGTTGGTGAGCTTGGATTGAAGGCTTCTTGAAAGCTTTGAATGAGCTCTTGCTTAGGACTGAAAAGTTGGCTTGAAATTCCTTTTTCAAAATCTCTCTATTTGGATGCTCTCTTGATTCCCACCTTTTTGTTCCTTTTTATAGCTTTAAGAGATAGAGAAAATCATTCTAGACTGAAAAAGAGCCGTTAGACTGCATTAAATGAGCATTAAAAGTATTTAAAATGGATTAAAAACTAGCCGTTGCAGAAGAATCCCGTCACAGGGGTCGACTCATGAGTCGACTCATGCCTGGGGGTCGACTCATGGGTCGACCTCTGTGGAAAATCGTCACAGAAGTGAACGGGATCCATGGTTCTGTAAAACTGGCAAAAAGACCCGCAGAGGTCGACTCATGAGTCGACTCATGCCTGGGGGTCGACTCATGGGTCGACTCACAGGTTTTACCAAGTCTGTGCCGGCTAGGAAAATCAGCGTGCCAGTCACCTCATGTGCTATGAGTCGACTCATGGGTCGACTCATGATTTTCAATCATGCATATCTTTCAAAATATAAGTCCAAAATTAATAAAATTTTTACCATTGGATCACAAATCTTTTGTTCTATCATTTGATACTATCAAATCAAAATTTTGATAAAATTACAATTTTACCCCTGACGAGCAATAAGTCTTTTTCAAGTGAGAAATATTGATACCCCTTCAACTGCTTTGTAATCATCAAAATCAATCTAAGGAGCAACAATCTCCTCCTTTTTGATGATGACAAAATACTTGAACAAAAGCATCTATGTGAATCAATGATCATGAATTTCAAAGGAATGAAATGCATTATAGGCAGTTTGAAGATAAATAGGAGATTTACTACCAACTTATAAGTGCATTTGCTTGAAAAGAAGATTGATTCTTTTGGCATGTAAAACATGTGCCCATTTGCATAAATAATTTGCCATTTGCTTATGTGATTTTGGTATCAGAGTAGAA
This sequence comes from Elaeis guineensis, assembly GCF_000442705.2. NCBI lineage: Eukaryota > Viridiplantae > Streptophyta > Magnoliopsida > Arecales > Arecaceae > Elaeis > Elaeis guineensis. Next base: position 112,777,961 of record NC_025997.2, on the reverse strand, counting down.
AATTTATTTTTGTTATTAGAGCAAAGCAGAATTTACCTTATGATTTGATTATTTAGTTTCAGTATCAAAGCAAGTTGCATCTTGAAAATTTACTCATTCTCATTTGATTATTTAGTTTTAGTATCAGAGCAAGTTTAACAATTAAGTGTATCAATGCATATCTAAAAATTAATTGTAAAGTATATCAGAGCATGTCAAATTTTAAGATGTATCAGAGCATGTCTAATTTTAAAGCATATTAGAGCATGTCTAAGAAGTAATTTTAAAGGTTGCTCATTTGCTTTGTGCTTAGCAATTCATCCATTTTGTTAGCAATCTTATTTTTGATATTTTAATTTCTCTCAATTCACTCATTTTATTTTTAAGTCTTTTATTTATCTTTCTTTTGATACTTTTGCTTAGCAATTCACTCATTGTATTTTTAAATCTTTTATTTATCTTTCTTTTGATACTTTTGCTTAGCAATTCACTCATTGTATTTTTAAGTCATTTAATAATCTTGCTTAGCAATTTTTCTTTAATTTCTCTCCCTTTTTGACATCATCAAACATTGTTAACTCCCCCTCCTTTTTTGAATACATTTTCTCTTTAGTATTTCTTCAAACTTCTTGTGCTAATCATTAATGTTTACTCCCCCTGAATACAGCAATCATAAAACAAAATATGCCATTGAATACCATAGAGAAGATATATAGTCAAAAGAGGATTGATATCATTACAGAGAGTAGATATATAATCAAAAGATGATTAACACCATAGTTGTTTCAATACAAATTTCATAATATAAAAGTCAACTAGTTAATCATCATTACATGGCCCAAGAGACAGATCCTAGAAAGAACAACAGACATGACTAACAGCAAGGATCTAGTAGAACACATGACTCTATGGATCAGAATCAGATGTATCAGAGATGGGGTGAGGAGATGATGGATCACGACCAAGAGCTCATCCTCTACCCCGTCTGCCTCTGCCACGAGTGGAGGTGCTGGCACGAGTAGGTGGGCGAGAAGATCCTGAAGGCTGAGAACGTTCAGAGGTCAAAGACTGGACTGTAAGAGAGAGCCTGATGGAATCAACAACGTTCAGAGCTCTCGAAACAGACTAAAGCAGTGCAGTGAACTGAGTAGAAGCATGCTCACTAGAGCCTCTGATCTCTCTCCTCAAGAACTCATAACCACCCTCCAATGCACCTCTGAGCCTGCCAGCCTCCGCAGTAAGGTCTGTGACCTCAATAGTGCTCTCCTGTGGCTGAGGATGGGCCAAAGCTGAGACTTGCCCCTGCAAGTCAAGTACTCTCCCAGTCAGTCTCAAAATGCAATCCTCGAGCTGCTGAATCCGAACAGACTGATCTGAGATCAACTGAAATACAGTAGAGATATGGGAGATCAAGGTCTGATCAGATGTATCCAATGATGTGGATCCCGGTGCAAATGCAGAAGTGCTCCACTGACAAGAAAGCAAGGAAGCCACACGCTGAGAAATCTGCTCGATCTGATCCTCGACCAATCTGAACTCTGAAGGAGGTCCTCTGCTATCTGACTGCTGAACTGGTGTGTACCTCCTGGTGGACTCTGAAGGGCCAGCATCTGGATCTGAAACAAACTGGATATCTGGAGATGCTGCCCTAAAGTCATGGAGAGGTGATGAGGGACCTTCTTCCTCAGCTCTGTCCTCAACTCTGTCCTCAGCTCTCTCCTCAGCTCTTTCTTCTGTACCCTTGATCCAACCACCATCAATCCTAGTGAATCCCATGCGGTGTAGAGTGTGTTGGTTGATGGTGTCTGCATGGGAAAGCTTAGCAGATGCCTCCCCCTCAAAACTGACTCCAAACCTCCTGAAAACCAGTGTGAGGGCCATACCAAAAGGCAGATATACCTTGGATCTGTTCAGTGTCTCTCTCATGGTCTCAATCATTAAAGCAGGAAGGTTTAAGGGGGTTTGAGTGATCACATGAAATATTATACAAATATCTCGGCCAGAAAGGAGGTCATGCCTACCACTCCTTGGGAAGAAAAGCTTTGTCACTAATTGATGTAGGATTCTCATTTCAATTGACAAGATTTTGGCTTCTAATTTATTCAGACTTCCCGAGTAGGTTCCTCTTAAAATTACATTGATCCCCTCTTCCTTCATTGGGAGTTCCATGTAAGAATATCCCTCACAGGGCAAATGTAGAATCTCTCCCAGAATAATAGGATCCAGACAGATATCAATTCCCTTAACAGTAGAGGTTACTGTTCCATTGCCATAGTGCAGATTTAGATAAAACTCTCTAACCAAGTCTACATAAGTAACTTCCTTGAGAGAACAGTAAAATCCCCAACCTTGGTTTTTGATCTTTGTCCCAAAGGAGAAACCTTCTTTTTCAAAGAATCTAAAATCCACATTCTTGCCGGTTTCTACCTTTCTGTCAGAGAGAGGGATTTTGCTAGGGCTAAGAGGAGACTGAGAGGGACCTTGTGCAGATGCTAAAGCTGGAATGGGTGCAGAGGAAGTCTGAGAAGCTTGCCTTTTTCTGCGGACGCCTTCTTCCAGTGCACAGACTGATTTCCTTCTTTGAGGGAGTTTCATCTTTGGGGCCATTCTTCACCACAAGAGCCGGCAGAGAGACTCGAAAGATCAAATGGGTGAGGAGAAGGAGGGTTACTAAAGAGTGGAAAGAGATTTTGGCTGAGAGGAAAGATGATTTAGAGAAGAATGGTGGAAGCTAGGGCACGCTCCAACCGCTTCAATCAAGGGAGAAAGATGCGAGAAGCTCCTTTCTCAAGAGGTGATTTGAGGTGGAGATGTGAAGGGAGAATGATCTTTGGGCTAAATCCTTGGTTTTGGAGAGAACAAAGATGGGGACGACGAGTGTTGGAGGGAGGAAGACGAAGAAGAAGAATGAGTCGGCTCACGAACGGGCTTCAAGTTAAAAAGAAAAGAGCCCGTGGGAAGTTGGCAAAGAATTTCAAGTATGCCATTGGGTCGACCCTAGGGGGTCGACTCATGAATCACAAAAATTCAGAAAAAATATGAATAAATTTTAAAAAAAATTAAAATTTTGGGAGAAGAAATTTTGCTCAATGACAAGTTGTGAGAATGATAATCTTGAGCTTTTAGGTCCAAGAGAGATGATGAAAATTGAGCTCTAAGAAATTTTGACATTGATTTTTTAAAATTGGAGAAACATTTAGGCAAAAGGATCAAGAATTCCTAGATTTCTCCTAATTTCACAGAATCTATCCTCACTTAGGGTCTTTGTAAAGATATCAGCTAATTGATTTTCAGTGCAAACATATTCAAAAATTATATTTTTATTTTGAACATGTTCTCTTATAAAATGATGTCTTATTTCAATATGTTTAGACCTTGAATGTTGAATTAGATTTTTAGTTAGATTTATGGCGCTAGTGTTATCACATCTTATGGGTGTTTCATTAAGTTTGATACCAAAGTCTTCGAGTTGTTGCTTAATCCACAAGATTTGAGCACAACAACTTTCGGCTGCAATGTATTTGGCCTCAGCCGTAGACAGTGCTACCGAATTTTATTTCTTGCTAAACCAGGAGATTAGGTTAACTCCAAGAAATTGGCAAGTTCCACTAGTGCTTTTTCTGTCTAATCTACATCCAGCAAAATCAGCATCTGAATATCCTAATAAATCAATTAGTGAGTCCTTAGAGTATCATAATCCTAGAGTTTGAGTACCATTTAAATATCTAAGGATTCTTTTAACAGCATTCAAGTGAGACTCTTTAGGATTAGATTGAAATCTAGCACACAAACAAACACTAAACATGATATCAGGCCTACTTGCAGTTAAATATAATAGAGAGCCAATCATATCTCTATAATACTTTAAGTCCACACATTTACCTTCATCATCCTTGTCAAGCTTACATGAGGGGCTCATGGGTGTGCCAATTGGTTTGGAGTTCTCCATTCTAAATCTTTTGAGTAATTCCTTGGTGTACTTACTTTGGGTGATGGAGATTTTCTCTTTTGTTTGTTTGATTTGGAGTTCGAGGAAGAAAATAAGTTCTCCCATCATGCTCATCTCGAACTCCCCCTGCATGAGCTTAGCAAAGTCTTGACAAAGAGATTCATTAGTAGATCCAAAAATAATGTCATCAACATAAATTTGGATAATTAACATATCATTTTGATTTCTTTTAATAAAGAGGGTTGTGCCTACATTACCTCTTGAAAAACCATTATTTAGTAAGAATTTGCTTAGCCT